>NC_089531.1:30298478-30330978 GCF_963924715.1 Thunnus thynnus
CACCTATATGGCCTATGCCTTTTGCCGACCCTGCCACAGCATTTCTTACAATCTTACAATCTTACAATTTCATTTAGCAGACATTTTTATCCGAAGTGACATACATCTGAGGGCTGATACAACAAAAGCAGGGATCTTGTCAGGACAGAACAACATGAGTGAGTGCTATAAAGTTAAGTTTGAGTCTGATAGGATGTAGATGCCAACAGGCGGTGCACAGAGGCAATGCATAGAGTGCATAGATTGCTTAGAAGCAAACCTTCCTTCAGTCCATCAAGTGCAGAGGTGTTTGCAAAAGAGCTGGGTCTTTAGTCTATTCTGAAAGACTGAGAGGGACTCTGCGGATCAAACAGTTTTGTAACTTGTTTCACCATTGGGAAACTACAGAAGAGAGGAGTCCAGCTAGCGAGTTGGGGCCCTGTTGTGGTGGTGGTACCAGGCACCTTTCATTGGCAGAGTTTTAGTTAGTTTTAGTTGCTGTTTTGGAAGCAAGTCTCAGGGTTTTGAATTTGATATGGGCAGTAATTGGAAGCCAGTGGAAGGATATGAGCAGCGGGTGACATGCTGTTTTGGGCTGATTGAAGACCAGCTGTGCTGCTGCATTCTGGCTTATCTGCAGAGGCTTGAACATACATGCAGGGAGGCCTGCCAGTAAGGAGTTGCAGTAGTCAATGTGTGATATTACAAGAGCCTGTACTAGGATTTGTACAGGTGGGGTCTGATCTTCCTGATGTTGTACAAGGTAAACCAACACGACTAAACAGTTAAGGCCATGTGAACCTTAAAGGTTAGCTGGTCATCGATCATGACACTTAAGTTTCGGGCATACTTTGGGGGCATGAGTTGGGGGCATGAATTGGGTTGATTCGAGCTGGACGCTGATGTTTTGTTGTATAGAGGGATTGGCTGGGGTGACAAGGAGCTCGGTCTTAGAGAGGTTGAATTGAAGGTCGTGTTCTTTCATTCATGCCATATATTGGCAAGGCATGACGAGATCCGAGCCAAGACTGTGTGGTCTTTCAGCGGGAACAACAGGAAGAACTGGGTATTGTCAGCATAGCAATGGTATGAGAAACCATGGGAATGAATGATTGCGCCAAGTGAGCTGTTGTATATTGAGAAAAGAAGGAGACCAAACACTGACCCTTGAGGAACCCCTGTGGATAAGCCATGTGGTTTGGACACTTTCCCCCTCCAAGATACTCTAAAATATCTCCCTGAGAGGTAGGACATGAACTAGCGGAGGGCAGATCCTTAATCTATAGGATTAAGGTCAGGACTTTGACTTGGCCATTCCAAACCATTAACTTTTTTCTGATCTAACCATCTTTGGTAGAGCGACTTGTGTGTTTAGGCTCATTGTCATACTGCGTGACCTACATTCTGTTCATCTTCAGTTCACAGACGGATATCATGACATTTTCCTGTAGAATGTGCTGGTACAACCCAGAACTCATAGCTCCATCAATGATTGTAAACTGTCCTGGTTCAGAGGCAGCAAAGCAGGCTTAAACCATGATACTACCATGACAATGTTTCACAGATGGGTTAGGTTCTTATGTTGGAATGCAGTGTTTTCTCATTGCCAAACATAACGCTTCTCATTCAAGCCAAAAAGTTTGATTTTGGTCTCATCCATCCACAGAACTTTTTTCCAATGACCTTCTGGCTCATCCACGTGGTCTTGAGCAAAACATAGACAGCAACCATGTTCTTTTTGGAGAGAAATGGCTTTTTTCCTTGCAACTCTGCCGTGCACACCCTTGATGGTGATCTCCTGATGGTGGGCTCATGAACATTGACTGTAGCCACTGCAAGAGAGGCCTTTAGTTTCCTAGACATTACCTTGGGGTTCCTTGTGGCCTCCCGGAGTACTACATGCCTTGTTCTTGGTGTGACCTTTGTTGTTCAACCACTCGTGGGGAGAGTAACAATGGTGTTGGAAATCTTCCATTTGTACACGATCTGCCTGACAGTTGGAGTCCAAACACTTTATAAATGGTTTTGTAACCCTTTCCAGCCTGGTGAGTATCAGGAAGTCTTCTTCTAAGGTCCTCAGAAATTTGCCACGCACCAATTTCCCATGCACAAATATGTAACATTGGATCATTTTCCTCAATAAATAAATGAACAAGTGTAAGGTTTTTGTCTCATTTGTTTAATTGATGTCTCTTTATCTAGTTTAAGGACTTGCATTGAAATCTGATCATGTTTTAGGTTATATTTATGCAGAAATAGAGCAAATTCCAAAGTGTGTACAAACTTTCAAGCAGCACTGTATATTTCATTTCAGAAGTTTTCCTGCTGGATACAAGATGTCTCCTTTTTCACTGTAAAGTCCATTCTCAGTGCATGTGCACTGGAGGCTTCAAGTTTCCACATCACACTTGTGTAAGTTGTGTACTGGACGACGATTGGCTTCCAAAGTAGTGTGGTGTCACAAATCATGCTCACAGAACCGCCCCCTAAAATCTTCAATGAGCTGGTCTCACCGGCCGACTCTAAGACTCAAGAGAAGCAAAGGGAGTCCTCAAGAATTTCAATTTCCCCAGAGTGCTTAGTTGTTCACACCCAAACGTGAACCCCACCCATGGACCTACGTTAACAAAACCAGAGCTCCTCCTCTCCACTCTCTCTTTTCTCCTCACAGCTCAGCCTGCAGCAGTCATTGCAGCAGGGCTGCAACCCTTCTCTCTCTCTGCCCATGTTCTTATCTGCAGGAGCTACTCCCGCAGCCTGTAGCTCTCTGACCCTGAAAATAATTTCTACAATAACACACACAGTCATTGTGAATACAACACAGAAGAACAGTTTAAAAGAAATGTAAAAATAGATGGAATAATATCAATAATACACTTTAATAGTAGGAGTCTTAATTCAAACTTTTCAAAAATCAAGCACCGTTTAAGTCAACTGGACAAGAAATTCATAGCAATAGCAATATCTGAGACTTGGACTTAGTGAGGAGCAAACTGAGGGATATGAGATGTTTTTTATTAACAGAACTCAAACAATCAGTTAGTAAAATGTCACTGGTTATGGATAATATCATGGAATGCATCACAGTAGGAACTGAGATGGAGAAATCAAAATATATACTAATAAGCTGTCTATACAGAAAACCAGGGTCTTGTATCAACATATTTAGGGAAGTGTTATCGGAACTGTATAACAACATAAATAATAAGAAAATATTTTTTGTCCGCAGGGATTTCAACATTGACTTGCTGAACTACAGAGTTCATCACTTTAATGTATAGTATAAGTCTATATACCTCAATTTCCCATCAAGCGCCCACATTGTTTAAATAGCAAATGCACTTATGCCCATCTGAGCACCCATGGGTGTGTTGGCCTGAAAGTGAGGTGTGGTCAGGCGTATTGTTGGCGCATTGCTATCTTGAGGAAGCGGAAAGCGATTGCGCTACTGACTAACAAAATCCTGGTCTGAAGTCACTGGCGCAGTGTTTCACTGTTATTTTAAGGGCGCATTATCAAGATAGTAATATACAGCTACATAGGCGGGTGCACAATGCACGTACACTCTGCTTGTTACACACACAAAACACAAGGTATTCAAAAGATGACAAATAAAAGGATTACAGTGTGAAAGATTATTATTGTGTATGTTAACATATTTTAAAAAATACATGTCATAATGACTAGTCCTAATATTTATCAGAATGAACTAATCGCTGTAATGACGGATGAAATTGTCTAATTATTTGACCAAATCGTGGCAATACACGTAGACAGACGGACAACAACGGATCAGACACAGATCGACTTCCCTGTGGCATCAATACATGATGACATGAGGAACACATGAGGAAATAAATAAGGTGAAAACAATGACTAAACTAAAGAAGGAAATAAATCCGGATAGCTCCTAGCTGCTGCCAGCAGCAGGATCAGCGCCTTGGAGAGCTGATCAAGTTCTAATAACTGTGTTGATGATTCTTTTCATGATTAAAATTAATGATTTGATTCATGAACAATATTTAACAAATATTCTTTAACATTTTTGAGATTACAGTGATCAGGTTTCCCACTTCAGCATTTAAAACCCTGCTGATTAGACCTGTTACTCCATGACTGAACAAAACGATTTTAAAGAAACCAAAGCTGTCATTAAAAAAATAAACCTTTTCAAATACAAACAAAAATAAATTTGCAACAAATTAATGAACAGGATCATAAACTGGTGGTCTGGGGCTGGCCACGGGAGGGTTAAGGAGCAGAAGGGGCCAGTGTGCTTGTTATGGATCATGTGCTTTCACTTTGTGCAGGAGCAGATCCGTTTCCTGTGCAGAGAAGAGCTCCTTCTTACTACTTGGCAAATGCGCCATTATAATAGTGATTCACCAAGCTGCAAGCGCACCTGGCTTTTAAAAGGAATGGGAGATGACACTCTGATTGGTTTACTGCATGTTAAGTCCAAAACACACGCATGATTAATTATGAGACTATGGACAACCCCTTTGAACCATGCGCCAGAGGCTGTGACCATTTTTTCCGCCGATAAACTAGCACAAGTGTGTGTGTTTATGTTGTTTACATGTTATGTTGAGGTCACCACTCACCATTATGTCTAGTTCTGTGTCTAGTCATTTATGTTACATGTACAGACAGTCTAAGGCAGTTATAGAAACCAGCTCGACACTCAGCTTTCTGGAGATGAATGACTGTCCAGAAATCGCACAATCACTCTTATGGGAAACAGGAAAAACAGTTATCAGAGGAATAATCATTTCATATTCATCACATAAGAAACGACAGCAACAGGAACAAGAAACTAGCTTAGAGACAAAAATCAAACACCTAACACACCAACTAACCAGCAATCCCTGTGAACAAAAACAAAATGAATTAGCTCAACTTAAAACTCAATTGGAAAGCATCATATACAAGAAAACACAATTAATTATTCAACAACTCAAATATGAAAACTTTCAGTACAGTAATAAATCAAGTAAATATTTGGCTGATCTATTACAACACAAAAAAGAAAAAGCAATAATCCCATCTATACTCAATTCTACAGGTACAGTCACACATAATCCACAAGAAATCAATAATATATTTCATAAATTTTATAGCAACCTTTATTTCTCAAATTACAGACCCAGTCAAACAGAAATAGACACATTTTGAAGTAATCTGGACCTACCAACAATACCATCAGATTTAGCTCGCTTTTTAGATTCACCACTCAGCCCCGAAGAACTACATAAAGCTCTGCTCAAAATGCCAAACAATAAATCACCTGGACCAGATGGATTTCCTTCTGAATTCTACATTTGTGGAACATATTATCACCACTATTCTTCAGAGTAACTACAGAAATAAAAACTACCTCCATTATACCCACCCACATGAACACTGCCGTAATGACGTTACTGTTAAAACCCAATAAGGACCCAACCACCCCTCCAGTTATCGCCCCCTCTCATTAATTAATGCAGACCTCAAATTATTACAAAAACATTAGCAACCAGAATGGAAACAGTCGTTCCACCAATAATCCATCCCGACCAAACAGGCTTCATTAAAAATAGACACGCTTCAGACAATATCCGTAGACTTTTTAATTTGATCAATACATCACAGCAAAAACACAACAAAACCATTATTGTATCACTGGATGCGGAAAATTTTTTTTGATAAAGTAAACTGGACCTTTTTATTTTCCACCCTCCACAGGTTTGGCTTTTGAGAGTCATTCATCCACTGGATAAAAACACTATACACTTCACCTAGGGCCACAGTTATCACAAACGGGATCACTTCACCAAGCTTCACACTCTACCAGGGAACCAGGCAAGGATGTCCACTCTCTCCATCTCTATTTGCAGTTTTCATCGAACCACTTGCCACAGCCATACGACAAAACAATAAAATCAAAGGAATACAATATACTAATTCAGAATATAAGCTTAGCTTATACGTGGATGATTTATTATTACACCTACAAAATCCTTTCACATCATTACAAGAAACTTTCAAAATAATCAACAACTTCTCCACAATCTCACACTATAAAATAAACTGGAACAAATCCACTATCCTACCCTTGACTGAAAATGCCTGGGATTTTGCAGCCCAAGAGCCCTCTCTCCCACTCCACATTGGTAATATCAAATATTTAGGCATTAATATTTCCTCCAGGCTCTCAGAATTGTTTAACCTTTTACTACACCCCTCTGCTGAAAAATACAGAAGATGATTTTAAACGCTGGACCAAGTTACCACTTACTCTTATTGGACGCATTGCAACAGTTAAAATGAAAACCCTTCCACAAATTAATTACCTATTTTCATTACTTCCCATTACCCCCACTGACAAATGGTTTCAAACATTAAACTCTTTCACAACTCAACTCTACTGGAAAAATAAAAAAACAAGAATCTCACTTTCAACATTACAGAATGCAAAATCACAGGGCGGCCTTGAAGCACCAAACTTTCTTTATTACTTCTTGTCAAATCAGCTACAATATTTACTCAAATGGATCCATAAAGATAATTACAGTATACCATGGTTACAGATAGAACAAAATCAATGTAAAACTACGTCACTCACCGACCTCCCATTGCTACCACAATCAATCAAGAAACAGGACTACTACAAGAACATCACAATCTCCTCAACTCTGACAGCCTGGTGGAAAGCCCTGTCACGTCCTACGGGACTTTTTCTGTGGTTTTTGGACTTTTTATGTATTTTGTTCTCTTGAGTTTCAGTGTTGCATTTATGTTGGCTGGTTTTGGTTTTTTCTCTGTTTCCCTTGTGCGTTCCTCCTGTGTTTATGTGCAACCTCCTCTCACCTGCCCTGCATCATCCTGGTTAGCCCACCCCTGCTCCTAGTGTCTTCCCCAGTTTATCTGCTCCCAGTCTGCCCATGTGTTGTGTCACCTGTTGTCTGTTTACTTTAGTTCCTGTTTTATTTTGAAATATTTTCTCCTTGTGTCGTGTCACCTTTACTTCCTGTGTTTGATTACTTCATGTGTTTCACCTGTGTCTCGTTTCCCTCACCTGTGTCTAGTTTGCAATCACACCCTGTGTATTTATAGTCCAGTTTTCAGTTTGGTCTTTGTCAAGTCATCTGTTTTCGTACTGTGTTTATTCTGCATCGTACTGTATTTGTTCCTGTGGTCATGGTCAGTGTTCCTGGTTCTTGTGTCTCAGAGTCTTTTGTGACTTTTGAGGTATTTCATTAAAAATTTCAGCATCTGAGCCTGCCTGCTGTCATTTGCATTTGGGTCCACCTGCTCCACTCACCTTTATGACAAGCCCACAAAATCACCAAATCATCACTGGCACCATGTAGGTTCACCCCGATTTGGCACAATCTGGACTTCCAGCTGTACAACACAATCCCAACTAAACACAAAAAACCGTTATTGTTTACTCTAACTATCGCCAAGAAAATAATTTTTCAAAACTGGAAATCCAAACATTCCTTTCATATCACTGGATCAATTTACTCTCAGAACACATCTCAACAAAAAAAGTAACAGCTCGTAAAAAAAACAATATATCAGCCTTTGAGGAAACATGGAACGTATTCATAAATCACCTCATCTCCACCCAGAATCCAATCCAAATCAGTAATCAAAGCCAGAGCCATGTACATGACCACATATCAGACCACATATCCAACCCATAACAAATATTTTTTAATTCACTTTTCTTGCATCAACTTCATCCCTTGTCACTACCTTCACATGCTGCTTTTACAGACATACCATGATCCCCTCCCCTTTGTTCTTGTTTATATTTCTCTCTACCCCCTCTCTCTCTCCCTCTCTTCCTCTTTATCTAGTTTTATATCTTATTTTATTTTAAATATCATTATCATTTTTGTTATTGTCATTATTATCATTATTATCATTATTATTATTATTGTTATCATTACTATTGTCATCATTATTATTATTATTGTTATTGTCATTGTTGTGGTTCTTGAGGGTGGTGGCGGTGGTAGCAGTAGAGGCAGTTGTAAGTCCGGGGCATGGGGCTGGGGGGCACCCGCCTCTCCTGACTCTTTGCCCTCTAGTGGTGTGGCCGCGGTCTTTGGCGAGGGCAGATGGAAGTAGCTGGCTTGGGTACCTCCACCCCTACCTCTCATATAGTAAAAATAAAAAAATTAATTAATTAACAAAAATGGTCTCTTCCCACTGGACAGACTCTCTCCAAAATGGTCTGAGAGTGGTCCAACTATGGAGTAGACTAAATTTGGGCCATCTCCAAAACAAACAAACAAAAAACAAAAAAAAGACAGAGAGGGGGTGAAGGGGGAAAGAAGGAAAACAAACAAACAATATTTATAGGAATACCCCTTAGCTGGTCTTAGCTGGTCCGGTCCCTGGGCTGTGGCTGTGTTGCTGGGGGAGCTGGCTGTCGTATGAGGAGGTGATGGTGTCCTCCCCTCCTTGGGCTCTGCGTGCTTGGCTCCTCCCCCCATAGTCATATTAATTTAAATTAATTAATATAAATTCAAATTGATATAAATTGATATAAATGAATATAAATATCTAATTATTTAACCCATTTTACTGTTATTGTGGCTGCCTCTGTCACTGCTGCCGTCAACAAAGGGAGTCCTAAACGCATGCAAGAAGAAAAAGTCTCAAGAGTAAGAAGTCCACAGACTGGAATGGAATTAACATGTCCACAGTTAAAAATATTATTGAATGTAAAGCAAAATCTCTGACTCATATCTGTAATCAGTCTCTACAAATTGGTGTATTTCCAAGAAAAATCAAAACAGTAGGAGTATTTCTGGATCTCAAAAAAGCATTTGACACGGTAGACCATGACTTATTTAAAAAATTTAATAGATATGGAATTAGAGGTATAGTACTCTCCTGACAATCCACCACCCTAGAGAATAGATATCAGTATATTCAGATACAAAATGTCAAATCACAATTAGGGGAGACCAGGGACAGTTGTAACATTGGACAGTTGTAACACCTTGAATTCCTCCAATCAGAAACAAGCTACAGTGATTACACTCACTCCACACATGCTCAGTTAGATTGTCTTCTTTCTTACAAAAAAGGAGCCACATTTGAAACTCCCAGAGAAAGTTACCAGCAAAAGTGGGGTTTTTTTGAGGTAAAAATGTAACTTTTCTATCAGATGTATTTTTTGGATACTGTCCTGAGATCAAATGTCTAGGAATCCAAACAAGTATTATTAGAATCACTGTTTTGTAAGCTAAAAATAGAAATGGCTAACATATGTTAAACTAGCAGTCAAGTTAGTGAGGTGAAAGAATGGCTGGTGATAGTGGGACGGTTGTAATGCCTTGTTACCTAGACCTTGGTTAACCTAAACCAAGTTTCATTTATAAAAGGCCTACATAAACTGGATGGATGGATGGATAGATGGGTAGATGGGTAGATAGATAGATAGATAGATAGATAGATAGATAGATAGATAGATAGATAGATAGCAAATTAAATGTAAAATGTCATAAAATTACAAGCTAAGTTAATAGTAATCAGTTGCATGCTAATAGTCACTGGAAACTTGTTTGCTTACAGCATGCTAAATATCAGAAAGAGGAAGACAGACGGGGGAGTCCCACTTCCTTTGCGGGAGAGGGCTTCAGATGGCATAAAACAGGGCAAATCAGTCAGGAAAGTGGCCAATCATATGGCATTTGCCATGTGACCCGGTACTGAATGTTGTCCTCAAACTAATCCATTTTGATTTCATGTTTAAACCTTTTTGAGAATGTGCGTTCTACCCATTAAATAATTTTCTTGCATTATAATTTGATGGCATCCCCTCTTTTTTGTCATGTAGTGTGAAAAAAGGTATTCATTCAATTAAAAGCCGGGTGTCCAATAATGGTGTGGTTGACACAAACAAATAAAGGCTGGCCCTAAATACAGGCCGGGGAGGGAAAAAACAAGGGTGGATTAAAGCCATGTTCAGACCAAATCAGGTGTTGCTGCGCACCACTACAGGTTTGTACGGTGGTGTTTGGGGGTGTGGATGTGTTTATTTGGGCTCTAGAAAGTAACAGCTGTGAAACAATTAATTATTTTTTTATTGATCTGATTCACTGCTTTCTTACCAGCTCCATCTCTTCATTCACTCTCCAGCTCCCTCTCCCTCTTTTCTCTTGCCTCTTTATAAAATGAGTTGGGAAACTGACAGCAAAGCCTAACTTTACTTTTAACGTTATCAAATGAAAAGAAATGTCCGCCCCCCCTCCTCTTGGTACCTGTTATAATGTGACTGTGGTTTGCAGTAATGTACAAGTGCCACAAGATGGCGGTAGCTATATTTGAAATACCATATAGGACCTGTGCAAGTGTCAGTGACTAAATTTTCCATTACACCAAGGTCACAACACTGCAGAGAGTGAACATGGTACTCACCAGACAAAGTTTAACGTCAAATTCAAAGAGAGAATTTTGCAACATGTGGAGGAAAATTAAGGAGCGAAAGCTGCAAGACATTTTGACACTGACCCGAAAAGAATCAGATACTGGAAAAAACTGACAAGAGGAGAGCATGGCTAGTTGACACACTGAAGTTTATAATATAGCAAATGGATAGTTCCAGTGTTTTTGATTTATCGTGAAAATTGCAAAAAGTGTTACAACTGTCCCAGGTCTCTCTTACTGAAGTTACTTGTGGGGTTTCCCAGGGCTCAGTGTTGGGACCATTGTTGTTTATTTTGTATGTAAATAACATGAAGTGTGAAGTGTCCAAAACACCGAAAACTATTCTGTTTGCAGATGATACAAGTTTTCTTTGTTGTGAGAACAACTTGGAACAACTTTTGGATACAGCAGAAAAGGAATTGAAAAGCTAAATAAATGGTTTGATGCAAATAAACTAACACTGAATTTAAGTTAAACTAAATTTATAATCTTCGGTGATCATTCAAATAACTCAAATACGAAACTCATGATAAATGATGTAGAAATCGAAAGAGTGACTGAAATTAAAATTCTTGGAGTGATAATAGATAATAAATTATGCTGGAAGCCACATATAAATCATGTTAATGTTAAAATATCAAAATCAATTGCAATACTATATAAAGCCAAAGATTTTCTAAATCAAGCTTCATTATAGACCTTATACTGTTCCTTTATACTCCCATATATAACTTACTGTGTGGAAGTGTGGGGAAATACATATAAAACAAACACTTCCAGTCTTCATTCTTCAAAAAAGGGCCATAAGAATTGTAAAGAAAACTACTTACAGAGAACCAACAAATCCACTCTTCATTAAATTAAAAGCACTAAAATGCAAAGATCTGGTTGACTTCAAAACTGACCAAAGCATGTACAGAGTAAAAAATCAACAATTGCCTAACAGTATCCAAGGGTTGTTTCAAATGAGAGAAAGTAAACATGACCTGAGAGGAACTTGTATGTTCAAAAAGCATTTAGTAAGTACAAATGCAAAATCTCATTGCATCACAGTCAAAAGAGTTAATGTATGGAAAAACTGCAGTGAAGAAATAAAAACATATAGAACACTAATCAAATTTAAAAGACTCTTTAAAAATAATATATTGAACAGATATTAGATGGATTGTGACGTTTTGTTTGTTTCCAACCTGATTGGAACCTTGATTGTATATTTTATTTTGTTTTTTTCTTTTAACATGTTTGAAAAAAAAAAGAAAAAAAAAGAACTGAAATTGACCCAGTCTGGTCCCTAAACAGACACACATAAAACTCTCCTGTATGTAGGTACATTTAGCTAGATTACACATTGTTTTGTTTTGTTCTTTTATCTTTTTAAATAAATGCTTTTGGATATACATGCTGTCTGTTTAATGTTGCACAAGAGTGAATTTCGCTAACCTCTGCTCTGCAAAGAACTTAAAAATCCTTCAACCATAACCAGCTATTAATACGATATTTTTGGTCACAGTTATTAAGTTAATTATTTATCAGAGTTCCAAATTGATAGCTTAGTAAATTTTATGAGACTGAATTGGCTATCTTTTTCCCTGACTCCAGGGTGGTGCCCTGTTATTATGAATTCTTATTAATAATTTCTATTGATTTTAATAATTATCATCTTTGATAATCATTGAATGTGAAAACAAACTCATTAAATTGAAGGAACATGAAGAAAAACACATTTTTGAGTAGAAGTGGACATATATGGGGGACTTGTGACAAATATTTTTAAAACTGAGGAAGAAATGTATTCAGCATCTTTGCTAAACATCATGGTTACACACAATGTGTTTTTGTGAGAAACACCGAATTCTGGAAAAATGTTTAAAGTTGAATTAACTCCCCCTCAAAACTTTTGTGACTATTATTGGTCTCTAAAGGATGCTTTTTGTTGATCTACTGACTTTAGCTTATTCTTCATTCCATCCATCCCGTAATATTGTGGGGTGTAATGAACAATAGGGGTTGTTATGTGTTACCAGGGCTTTAACTTGTCTGGACAAAGTTTTGGTATTGGGTCTGCCACCCAGGTTACAGAGTTACCTGTTTGCATGCTTATCTGATTTTCATGCCATATATGAATACTTGAAAAGGTCTGAAAATGAGCATCAATCTGAATATTTTTTTCTTAGGATGGGCTTTCAATGACAAGGCTCTTCTAGCTATGAGATGTGTTAATGGTAGGATATGTATTGCTGTAATTACAATTATCTTAGCTAAAGGCAGAAATTAGCCAAATTACTGTCAATCTCTGCAAACAAGATGGATGTGAAAACACCTTAAAGGTTTACTGCAAGTCATAGGAGTCAAATATTTTGGGTGGGGCAGCAGCTCCTTAAATGAATACTTTAAGCTTTTTATTTTACACAGTAAAATGAACAGATAAATATTAATCTCACATCTGTGTGTTAAGTACAGAGCTGGAATCAGAATGTGGTTAGCCTAGCTTAGCATAAAGACTGGAAGGAGCCATTTAGCCTGGCTCTGTCCAAAGTTCAAAAGTACACCTATCAACACCTCTAAAACGCACTGATTTTTAAAAAATCTTATGTCTTGTTTAATCTGTACACAAAAAGAATGTAAATAACTATTTGTGATTTTAAGTTATGGGCTGGAACTATTTCTTGATGAACAACAGTTCAGTTTCTGTGTAGCATCTGCAACCATAGCTCAATTTGTCAGATAGTTTTGGTTATGGTCTGTGTAAAGGCATGATGGCACCAAGCCGGTCAACCTCTGTGAGAAATGAGATACAATGTGATAATCAGTGAGCTTTAGAGGTTGGTGTATTTTTTAACTTTAGACAGAGCCAGGCTAGGTGTTTACCTCTGTCTCCAGTCTTTATGCTAAGCTAGGCTAACCAGGTCCTGACTCCGAACTTTAATATTGATTAATATCGAGCTTCTTATGTAACTCACAAGAGAGCAGATAAGTATATTTCACTAAATGTTGAACTCTTCCTTCAAGGCATGATGAGGCATGTTTAACTACAGGCTTTAGAGGTTCACCTTGCTGTTAAAAAAGAAAGGGATATCCATCACACTGGAGGTGAACATTTCTTTGGTCAATATCTAATTCTTAATAAACTTAATAAACAGTGTATTGGTAAAATGGCATACTCAAGTCAGATCTAAGTGTACCTGTTCCATGCCAAATCTCATTTGTATGAATCAGACAGTTCATCCAAATCTGTTAGTGTGAGTGTGGAAGGCAGGATTACACATCCCATACTCCCACGCATGATAAAACAGGAGATGGAGGCTGTGATATTGTGAGGCGTCTGGAGACATGAGTTTACACAGGTCTACCAGTCTGCACTGGGTCTGGCTCTCTCGAACTGGCTTAAATCAGGTTAGAACAGGATACAAATCACCTCAGGACAGGATAATCTGTAGTCAAACTGAGGGTTTGCACAGGCACCCTGCAAACATTTCAGATTTTGTCAGAGAGAATACAACAGTCACAGAATGGCTTTTATGGTTGTTTTTATGGACTAATAAGTTATTACTTAGTAATACTAATGAAAGTTAAAGTGACACAAAAAAAGAAATAACACCATCTTACACCTACTAACACCTACTCTTGCAAATGAAAAGTTGAATAGATTGTAATAAAACACACTCTTGCTCAGTTCAACACAAGCAGTGGTTTTGCTGCTGCAGTCTTACTTGATCTGGTATGACGAGTAGCTTATTGTGGCTAATGTTAGCTAATGTTAGCTAACGTAAGGTAGTTATTGCTTGTAACTGACATCATTGAGTCAGTTTACTGACTTTGTGTCTCTTCTTTATTTGTGCTGCTGTTAGCCTTTGTTTTAGCATTTACCAATATCTTGTAATTGCCACTTATGGCCACTGCTCAGAGAGAGTTACAAAGGTAGGCTTTATAAATTGCTGTTTGAACTGTTATACTCTCAGTTCAAACACACTTTCTATATATCACAGAAGTTAGAGCAGGGCCAGACTAAATGCCTAAATGTGCTGTGGGCCTTTCAACATCCTATCCAGTCTAACAGTTGTAGAAGTTCTCACAAATGGGCTCACAAACATCAGAAATGTTTTGGCAGTTAGCAGTTAGTCAGGTTCAGTCCTCACCAGTATGCACCAGGAATGGGCTACTACGGTTCATAAAATGCCTCTTGTCCTGTTTGTGTTCTATACATGTTACATACATGTTCGATACATGAGCTACAGTTACAGTCTGGACTAATAATGCTCGTGGTTGGTTATGTCTTGGTGAGTTCTTTGTAACACCAGAGAAGATAAATAATAAACACAACAGGTTCAGTAAAGTACAGCATGACCTGCTGTCATCATGTTGCACTGATGATGTTAATGTAACCTGTTGTTCAGTATGACTTCATGTTTACAGCTCTTTGTTGGGTTTTTTTCCCCTGGGTCTAGACTAAGAGCGTTTTCACACCTATAGTTTGTTTGCTTTGGTCTGAATCAGTGGATGAGTTGCTACCATGGATGCTGAGATGTTAAGAGCTGGATAGGGTGCTGCTGCTCAGCCTTGCAGCCAATTTTTCCCTGTGGTTACACACGGTATTGCAGTGAATAATCCCCCTGTGGCAAAAAAAGCATTTTCCCTATTACCATTGTAAAAGAGATGTCTGTAAAACTGTTGACAGGACATCTAAAACTGCAAACAAGTTCAATTATGATTCTTTCTATAATGAATTTTTGGTCCATGGAAGTTTTATATTTGTTAAACTTTCCTTGAGCCAAGAAAAGTGATTTAAAAATCTGTGCCATCATCACAATGTAAAGTCTAGGGGCTGAGCAGGAACTCACAGGCAGGGCCAGTGGGGGAAATACTGCGCACATTCAGTGGGCCACACAACACAGAAGCAAACCCAGATGCTAGAAACTTTTTTTGGCATATGCACCAGCCAAGCAATTTTTGGTTTGGAATCCAGCTGTTATTTGCATATTCCCTTTGGTTTGGTATGGTTTCACATGGCAAAATTTCAAGCAAACCAATGTGTATCAACAAAAGCCATGTGGGAGGTGTCACTCCATTCATTGGTCAGAAATCTTGTGGGGCTGGTGAAGGGAGAAAGGAGAGTTTGTTTTTCAGAAATGGCAGACAGGCTACAACATTTATAGAGGACTTGATTTTCCTTCTCACCTTTGTAAAACAGAAAATAAAACTAATGTATGAACCGTAGGAATACAAAGCTGTACTTGTTCCACACAGGAGAGTAGATAAGGTTAGTAAAATGGTCTTTGAACATATTTTCTATCAGCAATAAAGTATACTACTGTTGTTACTGAAATAAACAGCGTCTCTCTCTCAACGCCTCTGTGGTGCTGAAAGACATACAGCAGCAACTACTTTTCAACTGTTTCAACAGTTTCAACTGCCGTATTATTCATATTGTTATTAATAAGAATAATGATAATTAAAAGCTAAATCAAGTGCTTTATAAATATGCTTTATATATTTCTGACTGCAACAACTATTTACGTTTGTCATTTTTTTCACGTTGGTGCCTCCCAGCACGGCAAATTGGCTGATGCCCCTGGGAACTTGTGTGATGTGATATACCAAAAGATGCAAAATGCTTCCTGCAGTTGCGTCGGATCAAGTTTGGATCACATTCATACCACAAATTAACTGTACCAGAGTTTGTTTGTAACGGACTGAGGCCTTGTTGGAGAGGTGGTCTCTTGGTCGTTTTTGGCAATGCATAAAACTAAATAATAACATGAAAGAAGGACAAATGGACAAATTAACTAACTAAACATAGCACAAAAAGTAAGGAAATTTGTGTTTGATAGATTATTTCTTTGTTGTAACAATGCTTCTTGACAATAAATCTTATACTGCTGGAAAGCCTGTTTATTTCCCTTTTAAATGGTGCCACATTGGTAAGGAACATGCATTTGTGGGATGAGCAGTAGAGCTGAGTATGTGAGTTGCGCCCATGAAAAATATGCCAACTTTTCTCTGCCAATGCCAAACAGCTTATTCTGTATTGACTCTTGTTTGGTGTTTGGTCACTTGGATGATTGAAGTTTGAAGAAACAAGACATATTGGCAATTTAACAATTTATTCATTTAACAAACAGGAGCCTCAGTAGCATTTGGAAGAACCATACACAGCCACAACAGCCTGGCACCTCCTCCTCATGCTGGTCACCAGCCTGGTCACACACTGCTGTGGGATGGCCATTCTTCAACCAGCATTTGTAGAGGAGTGCACTCAGTAGAGTGCAGATCTCCACCAATAAATGTACAAACAAGATGGTGGTGAAAATAACAAAAACAGGGATTTATTTATCATGTATTGTGCCTAAATTTTGTGGATCATAACATATTGGGTATCGAATTAATCTGCAGATGCTCCAGTTCAAGATGAGACTAAACTTTTCTATGGATGTCAGTTTTTGAGCCACAACAAAGGCCAAAATGTGGCCTGCAGCCTTGTTGTTAGCCTAGCTGATTGCTGGAAATGCCTTTTGCTATGCCATAACCATAGACTATAAAAAATATGGACATAGCCACTGTGACTTCACCCATTGGTTTGTGGACTGCAGTTTGAAGCTTCAAGTTTAGCGATTTCATTATTGCCATCTTGGATTTCACTGTCGCCATGTTTGAGTTTTGGAGGCAGAAGTGACCATATTTGGATGAGAGGGTGGAGCTGTCCATAGCACTAGCTGCTAGCTTGGTTAGCACAGTGCATTTACAATCTATGGTTAACAGTGATAATGCTAATGCTAATTTCTGCTAGAAAAAAACAGGCCTAAAACCATTAAAGCAAAATGTACTCACCAGAAAAACTGAATATCTGACTCTTTAGAGGGTCTCTATCACAACCAAATGCTGGACAAGACTTTTTAGGTGACCATAATGTTATAATTAACTTTAAGTCTGTGAATCTGGGGTTAAACCATGGTTATGTTACATAATCAACGTTGTCAATCACAACATTGCCACACCCTAAACCATATGCTGCTTTATCATCTGTTTCATTCTAAACAGGGCCATTATTTACAAAGTGAACATGATGCATTGAAGACTTCATACTTGCGATTGAGACCATAAACTCATTAGGAAAGTGTTTACTGAGATAATAAATCAAGTGAGAAGTAGGGTCATTTCCTCATAGACCTCCATACAATCGGACTTCATTTTGCAGCCAGTGGAGCCGCCGCCTACTGGCCATTAGAGAGAATGCAGGTTTAAGGCACTTCCGCGTTAGCTTTACTTCTCAGACCGGGAGCTACCCACTTGGCCATAATGCATATTGTAAAATGACAAGGACTGCTGAAAAGAGGAAAGTGTAAGCTTCACAATAGGCTCATAAGGAACAGTGTTATAAAATAGGTTTTTAAAAAATTATTAATCACTGCTACCAGGAGAGATCCTTGAGCATACAGTCATTAATGTGCACAAAAAATATTGGCTGATGGGTCCAGTAGTATGCGAGATTAGCTGCGTACAGATACAAACATGGACACAAAGACACATACATGAACACTCACACACACACAACCAGAGGCATGATCCCCTCCAGGCTTATGCCTGGCAGAGTAGGCCAAGTCAGAGTAGGCCAAGTAGGTAAGTCTTATTGAAGGAGCTGCAGCTTATTCAGAATCACACACTGTAGCTCCTGATTGGTCAAACAGTCTCCTCCAGCGGCCAATAATATCTTTTGTTCAGCAGTTGATTTAGTTCGAGCTGTTGCTCTACCGTTAATAAGAAGTATCTGGCATTCAGTAATGTTCTGTTATCTGTTGTTAGCGCTTCTTGGAAGAAACAGATTAATGGACTTAATTCATCCACAATCCACTGAGAGTTAGACAAGAAGCAGCAACAAAACAGCTGGACAGACTATGAAAACATGCAGGAAGTACAGCCACATCTATATGAAAAATGAACATTTGCCTTACATAGGCAATGTTTTACATTAGATTCAGGATTGATCATATTCTACCGATCCAGTGTTAGTAGAACTTGATCATATTCTACCATCCAGTCAGTAGAACTGGACCAGCCCTGCGTGGAGTAAAAATCTGAAAGAATATTTTCCGGTCTACATTAGTAGGTAACGCTACAGTTTTTTTGGTCAAATTTAAAGATAATGACTATGGACACAAAGCGTAGACTATTGGCAGCTTCTTATTTACTCTGGGGATAAAACCAGGCAGGTTAATAGGATTTTTCACAAAGGTGTGATGCAGAAAATCGAGCAGCATTTGAAGCTGAATTGGACGGTGGACTCTGGTAAATGAATATCCATTTTCTACCTGTGTGACTCAGCCCTGTCTCCACAGCCTTTTCTCTACAAATAGCAGGAAGAACAAATGATTAAGCAGATCATCTGCAGTGACAGTGTGGGGCTGCTGGCTGCTGCAGTGGGTACAGCAGCCTGGCAGCAGGATGACTGTATTATGGCCATGCAGAGACTACATACATCACTGACAGAGCGAGCTGACTGGTCAGCTGTTGGAGGTCTCAACCATTCATCTAGCACAGAGTGAGCCATCTGTTTTTCCGTCCACCAATCAGCGTTCTAATTTCCCCCGCTCTGCCGACTGCCGCGAGAAGAACAGTTCTGTTGCCTTAAGGAGCACGGGAGAAATTGAAATTATAATAAAGTTTTATTTCATGTCCATAAAACAATTGCACAATACTTGATAATGAAGTGAATTCAAAAATGAGCAATGGTAAATCCAAAAAAGAAAGGTCAATCTAGTGGTTCAATACACTAGATTGCTGTTCTATTATAATGTATTCAGTTTAAAGGATAATTAGCAATATCCCATGTTTTTCTACTGTCACCTCATCCCATGCACAGATCCAAACCTACAATGAATTAATCTGCTAAGAAGTATTGTTAGTGTGATATATCTTATTCCTCCTTGTCAGGGGAATAAGTTACACAAGATACATAAATGAGCAACACGGCTGCACTGGGTGACATGTTCCATCATTGCCATGAACACACACACTGTAGTTTATTTTGACTCTGTTTTCTCCTCTTTTTTAAAAAAAAAAAAAAAATTACATTTTCAGAAGGAACCAATGAGCTTAGGACTGAGTCCCACAGACAGAGTAGGGAAGTCAGAGATGATTGAGAGATGGTTTTGGTCTTTCATAGGATTCGTTGGTGATAAACTAGCCTGAAGCTTTAAAAAATGTTGAATTTGGTTACATCTACTCAGAAAGGTCCAGACTTCTCTGAAAATAAGCAAAGTCAACTTTTACAGTCAGCTGTGGTGGTTTCCAGTTTTTCCCCCTGCTGCCACTGAAGTTTAATTTTACTGATGTACATTAGTATTATAGTATTATACATCAGTATTTTATAATGGTTAAAATGAATGTTGACGTTGTGGATATGTGTCTTCAAGGTTAGCCACTTTTGCATAGTACTTCTAAATACAGCCCACATTTCCCTTGTCTCTAAGATCCCATTTCCACCTGCTATTACATGCAATCTCTATTTGGTTATCATATGTGGATCAGGAATGCAAAAGCAAGTTAATGCAGGTATAAATGCATGCAGAGCACATTGCAGTGCTGGCTCAGATGAACCAGACCACATCTAGTGGTGTAAATTTGCAATCTGTACTGTTTAGACAAATTCTTAAGAAAAGATCCGCCCAACCAAATAAAAATTACTCCTCCTGCTATCTCAAGCTGCTTGTCAAAAAGCTACAGAGTGGGAAACCAGTGGCCCAGAAGTTTGAGGGACTGACCATGAAGTTCAATGTCCTCCAGGGGATTTTGTTGCATGTTGTTCCCAGTCACTCTTTCCTGTCATCTCAACTGTTGCTATCAAATAAAGGCATGAAATGCCCCCAAAAATATTTTAAAAAGCTACAGACAAGTCCATACAGCAGCAGTGCTTCAGGAGACTCTCCTGGGATTGCTACAATATGCAAGATGAGGGTCACATGACCAATGGGGAAGGCAAAGTTTAGATAGGGCACCAGTGCATACAAAGTCAATGGAACAACAGAAGCAAGTGTGATTAGAAGCAAATCTGCTGGGGGCAGCACAAACTGAAGCAAAGATGTGTCCCCTTGAGTGAAAATTTTGTGCCAATGCCAGGGATTTATGAATCTAGCCTTACTTCATAATTGTACAGAAATAAGAGGAGAGTGAGTACCTTGGCTGTTTGGGGTGAATAAACAGAGTCTGCACAAACAGCCCACAGGTAGTTTCTTCACCTAGTGACTAAGCCAGCAAGTCCTCCAAATTTAAACAACAAAATACATCTTTAGCCCCTATCTGCAGTAATCTATCATGTGTCTATGCCTGACAAAACTGTTGATAACTGTTGAAAAATTAATCAGTTTTATAATGTGACAGTAGTGGTTGATGGTTAAAGTTTGATTAGGTCTAAGCACAAAAACCACCTGGCTGGGTTAGGGGAAGATCATGGTTACAGGACCTCCGTCGTCATGGTAACAATAATAACCATGGATGTGAGGTTGTGGAATATTGTGATGAAGGTTTTTAACAAAACAATGTTGACTCACTATTGGAAACAGGAAGTGAATAGTGATCTCCCGTTTTAAAGTCTGTTTTGTTGACTCTTCCCACCCATCCACCCCAACCACCTCCTACATCCTTTGCTGTCATTATAATTTCTTTGCTATGTACAGTGCTGCTTGAATGTCCTAAAACTAGATAAAGTGAACCCAATTAAACAAATGAGACAAAAACATCAAACTTATTTATTTATATATTGAGGAAAATTATCAAATCTTACATATTGAGGCAAAAGTGTGTGGATTGCTTTCAGTAACTGGTGTGACCCCCTTTTGCAGCAATAACTTCAGCCAAACATTTCCAGTAACTGTTTATCAGCCCTGCACATCAGCTTAGAGGAATTTTAGCCCATTCCTCCTTACAGAACAATCTCAGCTTGGAGATGTTGGTGGGCGTCTTTGCATGAACTGCCCGCTTCAGGTCCTTCCACAGCATTTCTATAGGATTAAGGTCAGGACTTTGAGTTGGCCATTCCAAAACATTAGCTTTCTTCTGCTCTAACCTTTCGTAGAACTACTTGTGTGTTTAGGGTTATTGTCTTACTGCATGACACACTTTCTGTTGAGCTTCAGTTCATAGTTCACTTCACTTAACATTCTCCTGTAGAATTTGCTGGTACAACTCAGAACTCATAGCTCCATCAATGATTGCAAGCTGTCCTGGTCCAGATGCAGCAAAGCAGCCCAAATCATGATACTACCACTAACATGTTTCACAGATGGGTTAAGGTTCTTATGCTGGAATGCAGTGTTTGCTCATTGCCAAACATAATGCTTTTCATTCAAGCTGATTTTGGTCTCATCCATCCACAGAACATTTTTCCAAACACCTTCTGGCTTATCCACGTGGTCTTGAATGGACCGTAGACGGCAGCAATGTTCTTTTTGGAGAGTAATGGCTTTTTTCCTTGCAACTCTGCCATGCACACGATTGATGTTCTCCTGAGGGTGGACTCATGAACTTTGACTGTGGCCACTGCATGAGAGGCTGTTAGTTTCCTAGACGTTACCTTGGGATCCTATGTGGCCTCCCGGACTATTACACATCTGCTCTTGGTGGTGGTCGACCAGTCCTGGGGAGGGTAACAATGGTGTTAGATCTGCCTGACAGTCAACTGGAGTTCAAACTCTTAAGAAATGGTTTTGTAAGACTTTCCAGCCTGGTGAGCATCAGTAACTCTTCTTCTAAGGCCCTCAGAAATTCAGTTTTGAGCCCTGACACACTTCTACAAACCTGTGTTGTGAAGCTCAGACTTAGATAGTGAAGACCCAGATTTCTTTTTAAAATAAGGCAGGGCCTCCCAGACTCAAACTGGATTGTCATCCCATTGATTGAAACACCCAACTCTAATTTCCCCTCCAAATGAATTGATAATCCTAGAGGACCACATACTTTTGACCATCTATGGTCTTCTCATTAGCACAGGTAGTCTTGCTTTTAATTTGACAAGTTTACATTATTAATTTCAAATTGACATTGTGGGTGTATGTGATGAGCTGTTGTGTGTAACTTTGTATTTTGTATGGTGTGTTCTGTGTGTTATTTGCTTTGTACTGTTTGTTGTTGTGCTGTTGTATGTTTTAATTGTGGGGGACTGCGGATGCAAATTAGCTTTGAGCTAACTCCGGTGCAGTGCATCTTTAATGTTTAAGAACTGCACACTGTCCCAATCAATAAATCAAATCAAACACAAATATGCAACATTGGACCATTTTCCTCACAATGTTTCATCTGCCCTGCACCTGTACTGTGCGCACTGAAAAAGAGGGATGATGCATCACAGACAAAGTCTGTGACGAGATGTATAGAGGCAGATACTCACATTTTATTACATAATGAAAAGTTCCAAGCCTTCAAGTACGCACTGAAGAAAACGGAGAAAAGAGGAGGAGGAAACGAAAGTGCAATATAGAGGTGTCGTCTTATGTTGACGTTAAAATGCCATTTTGTGTAAATGTAGACAAATGAAATATTTGTTGCAGATAGCTAGCTAGGTAGCAATAAAGCTAATGCTAGATAATGATGCTACGGTAGCTGCTGGACTCAGATAACATTACAGAAGGAAGGATATGAGACTGGATGACAAGTCAGTAGCTAGCTAACTGGACAACTGCTCCTTCCTACAATGTAAGGCCTTGTGCTGAAATTTCACTGACCGATATCAGTGATAATGGCTAACACTATATCCATAAAACATAGATTTCTGCACTGGGTTGCACCAGCTATGTGTCAGCTGGCATGAGCCACTTGGCATCGTAGCACATTGTAGTAAACTAGATCGATATTGAAATATCATATCAATAAATTAGGTCTCTACTGGATTACTGTGTTGTAAAATGGCAGCAAGTAATGAGAAAATGATGCTATGTTGCAGAAAAACTGCCATTTTACCATCAGTGAGTTCTGTGACATGTCATGATTGACACCTACCCTAGAGGCATGTGTGTAAATATTTAGTAGTTGTTTGTCCTTCTCTGCAGCTACATGTTTTTGCTTGTAATAGGCTAATATCTACTCTTTAACTGTCCAGATGCACTCAGGAAATATTTGCAGAAGCCCTCAGCTGCTGGAGAAGTTACATCTGATCTCCCACTTATACCACTCTCTGAAGCAGGTAAGTTATTTGCTGTCTGTGTGTAATTGATAATACACTGCTATGTTGTCATTATTATTATTATTATTATTGTTATTATTATTATTATTATTATTATTATTATTACTGAATGTTGCAGTTACACCTTGTTACTAATTAAATGTAGGTTTTAGTCAAATTAAATAAAGTTTATTTGTACAGTGCTACTTTATATACAGTAGAATGACACAAATGACTTAGTGCAGTGGTATAACAGTATAAACACAGCCTGCAGCAGGCCTGCAGCCTGCGGCAGGTGAGTTCTATTCATTGTATGTTACAGCTGCAGTAATGTGACTAATATCAATATGGACAAATTCCAGACAGATTTTGCTATAATTCTATCAAATATTCACAATCAGTTATGAACATATGTAATATGCATATGTATATTTGCATGTATGTTTAGATTTGCCTGCAGTTGAAGGAACAACAGACACAACTTACACTGCTACTACTCTACAGCCTGCAGACACCTCATCAACTGGAACATATCCTGAAGTATGTGAGTCCTTCAAGGCAGCATCTATAGATCCTGCTGACTAGCCAATCTCGTCTGATATGATGAGGATGGAGTTAGTCAGCAGAGGTCATATCAGGTAAAATGAGACTCTGCATTTCCAAAATGAGAGGATGGGAGATGTTAACATCACCACCGCTTTTACTGAAAATTAGTGAATGGGGAGAAAATCAAGAGAAGCTGGGTGGTATATTCCAAAAAAAAACAAACCAGTCTTTACTGCTTCTGCTGCAAGCTGTTCTCACAAAAAAAAACAACTAGAAACCAATCAATAATTGACTTAATGACTGGAAAAACTGCAGTGAAAAACTCAAAAGCCATGAGAACAGTCCAGAACATTCTAAGCACAAGACATCATGGAAGGACTAATATATCGAGTGTAATCTATGAATAACCAAGTGCCAATGTCTTGGATGTTACTAACAGGTAGTTGGTAATATTTAATAATCTATTAATTCTTTGATACGTAATTTGTTTGATTGAGAAGTAATTTTAATTTATAAAAATAAAAATAAAAATTTTTGTCTTGAAACCATTGTGCTGTCTGATGTTTGTTGTCCATGACGACAACACTGATTATGTAATGTAACCATGGCATAACCCTGGATTCACAGAGTGTAGGTGTAGCTGCTGGTATTTCACAGTGTATTTTCAGCTCATTAAAGTTAATTGTAACACTTTGGTCGAGTAAAAAAGTCTTAAAAAAGTAATAAAAAAGTCAACCAAACCAGCGTTTGGTTGTGATAAGAAACACTTGAAGGAGTCGGATGCTCAGTTTTTACAGTGAGTACATTTTGTTGTAATGGTTTTAGGACTGTTTTTTGCTAGCGGAAATTAGCATTGGCATAAGCATCATCACTGTTAACCAAAAAAAAAAAACTGCGGCGACCGCACTCTTTGGCTAGGTGTGGCCAAACTAAAAGTTGGGAATAGTTTAACTTTTTGTGGCGAATTGCGGCCAGAGAAAACCTACAGCCAATCAATACACAGAGCCCTCTGATGTGTCGACCTATGTTTCAAATAATTTCGTCCCACCTGAAACACATCAACAATGGAATATAAGCTGATTGTGGCTGTTTCTTCACACCCCATACTGTACAACAACACACACAGAGTTTGCCTTTCTGCTTCATGTTCAATATCCACCTCGCCTAATAAAATAGACTGTTCATGTCGGACACATAGGCAACATCATGATCATATATGTGACAGCACACAGGAGAAAGTGCATGTCTTGTCCAAAAACTTGTCTCACATGTTACTAGCTAGACTGTAACATATGCACAGTGGTGGTGGAAGAAGTACTCAGACCCTTTACTATCAATACAGAAATGTAAAAGCCATGCATGAAAAATCCCACTTAGGTGAAAGTAAAAATACTTGTTTCATCCCTCTGACTGATATGACATATTAATATTGATGCATCAGTGTGTAAGTAGCATGTTGCTGCTGGAGGGGAAAAAATCTGTTTACAGTTTTTAGGACTTTTTCTCTAATCTTTGATTTTTGGTGAAATATTGGATCATTTGAACATATATTGAAATGTAACCATGTGAGAAGTTTGGAGGGAAAAATTACTATTTGTTAACAACTCATAGACATCTGAAATGACCTGCTCCTGGGTCTGGAGGATGGGATGCACCCACAGACAACGGGCAGAGCAGCGCTGTTTCCTGGGCAACAGCTAGAGTAATGTTTCTCTCTCCATGGTGCAAATAATCTCTTATCAAGGATCTAGACTATTTATAAGCATCCCTTTCCCACAAAAAAATATAGTTTTAGCAGGATGACATCTAATTTCTCTCACTTCAGAGAACATAGCCTATCAGATATGTCAAGATATGTGTTTTTTGGTTCACATCGGTAGTATATTATTGTGGCACACAGAATGACGGAAATGAAAGGACATGCTCCCCGTCTGCGGAAAAATGTCATTTTTGCAGCGAACCACGGTTTGCCGCTCTTTGGTGTGGTTTCAGCATTACAGTGTTACAATTTCATTTGACAGACCTTTTCTTAAAGATTGAGAGGGACTCTGTGGATCGAATGGAGTTTGGTAAATCATTCCACCACCAAAGAAATACAGAGAAGATTCTAGCTAGCCACTTAAGGCCCTGTTGTAGTGGTGTCACCAGGTGCCTTTCGTATTCACATGATCATTGTGAATATGTTAGCATGCTAATGTTAGCATTTAGCTCAAGTGCAGCCTCAGCCGCTATTCATTAAAATTTTCATTCCCTTTGGAATTGTTCATAGGGCAATGTTGGGTCCAGTCTAGACCTGCTCTATGTGAAAAGTGCCCTGAGATAACTTCTGCTATATATAAATACATTGAATTGAATTACCCTTGATGTAATATGTGTAAATATATTTTAGACAATTATTTTCTATCTTGTCTGGACTCACATTGTTTGATGTTGCGCAACACAGTTAGCTTCCTAGTAAGCGGGGGTGGGGGGGGGTTCAATAATTTTTTAACACCCACCCATGGTGGCTCTTTCCCACAGGACCTGAATGCAGCATCTCAGGCTGCATCTCTCAGTGACGTCACCAGAGAGCGAGGGAGTCGGTGAAAGAGGGAGGGAGCTATACTGTGTGTGTGTGTGTGTGTGTGTGTGTGTGTGTGTGTGTGTGTGTGTGTGTGTGTGTGTGTGTGTGTGTGTGTGTGTGTGTGTGCCGTGCTTCTCAAACAGCTCTACAACCGTCAGTGAGCTGACAGGATTTAATTTGGGCCACGGAACAGGCGTGTTGGGAGCTCGGCTGAACGCTTTCCTGACTAATTGTCTCCAGAAAGCACTTTTTCACTCTGTGCTGCAGACAGCGGCGCTTCATTTTCTGCCCGACCAGCGGCGGTCGATGGGAAGCTGCCAATACAGCTGGCGTCCAGTATGTGTGAGTATGACTCTGTTACAGTATGTGATTAATGCTGAACTTTGCTTTTAATGCTGTGACGTTCATTTTCATTGATCGACATGTCAGCGGTATTATGGCATCATATGGGCTTTAAAAAAACACAATTGCACACATTTTAGCATTATTAATTCACAATTCACAGTCTGACAGTTACTTTGAATTTAATATTGCTTCACTGTTTGCTTATCACAGGGTATTGCCAGGCTGCCATGTTTTCATACTTCCTTAATGCTGTTAAGGGGATTTTCATTAATTTTAACGTCACACAATTTTAACGTTGCTAGCAAGGTAGCCCCTGCCTGAAAGCAATTGCTCGTGGGCATAATAATGCGCTTGCACTTGCGCTCTTCTCACCCGCGCACGCGAACTTGGACGCGCTGTCACGCACGCGGAGCCTGTATCTGCGTGTGTGTGTGTGTGTGTGTGTGTGTTTTATCCTGAGACTTCAAAGCTTCACTCTACAGTAGGTGTAGACGCGCTGGTGTTGCAGTGTGGTCCATTTATCTCCTTTTGCCATCATCACACAGGCTGGAGGTCTGCAGCTAACGTATCTGATGCCAACAGTTTGTGGGGATGAAGTGAAGCAATGACTGCCAAGATATCATTCGGTCAATGTGACAGATTACAATTTGGCAGTGATTAACAACAAGTCAGCTAAAGTGTGACCTCCAGGGTAATGATCCACTGTAAGATAAATATTCATGTTACCCATAGAAAAGCACAGAGTGATTATCCGTTTTCTGATATTGATCAGGTGATATTCCACAAATACTGATGAATCATTATATGTGGTTTATGCAGAAATAATCTCCAGTAATGACACAGCATGTTTATTTGATTGTCATGTTGCTCAGATATGGGAAGGCAAAGTTTAGATTTGATTATGATTTATGAACTCTTGATTTTGAGCATGTCATTTCAGTGAGAAAAGAAACCAAAATACGTTGAACCAGTGGGGTTGGCAGAAATTGTATTTTGGGTGGGCCAACACTAAAAGTGGGTGGGCCATCTTTTCTCAGAAAAACTGACTTGTGAAGAGTTAGAAGAACAAATAGACACAAACTGAAAAATGAACAACCAGTTTACTTTGCAACATTCTGGATCACAGGCAATAACAGCAAAACACTGCCTATCCAACATGCTCAACCAACAGAGCATCAGTCTATAAAGACTGTACACAACAGTACAGACAAAAGGCGGTCTTTTATAGCCTATCCAGTCTAAGATACAGTATATTTGCACTAGCAAGAGCATCTGCTCATTGGCTCTACAGCGCATTGCAAACAATTTTATTGAACAAAATGGCACCTAAACATAAACCCAGAAAGCAGAGGTGTTATTTTAGACAGAAACCGCACAAGTAACATATCTCTTGTGCATTCATTATAGTCTATAGCCATTGTTGCTTCAGTACTGGTCTGCTCATGATAAACCAAATGGTTCATAAATGACACATAACTTGGGTGAACCCATAGCCCCAAGAACTTGATTTCAGTTGGAAGTGCAGAGGTGCTGACTATCAAACACCCCCTCCCCCAAAAATGTTTGAGTTTATTAAATACTTGCAGCGATCCCACAGCAGCAGAAAGTGCGTCTCCCCATTGAGATGCACTGCACACATTTACGCATTAGGCACATCAGCGTCACTTCATTGACTATTTAAATCTCCCAACACGCCGACAGAATCAGTCAAGATTTAATGTTAATTAATGTTCTGTGTACTACACATCCAAAAGGTTACACACAAAGTCCAGGTTCATACAGTGAAATTGTTTGGAGCAGAGTAGACGTCCCCCTGATAAATCCTGAGCTCCATTAGAGCTGTCTAAAAAATATTTCAGAAGCTAAAAGTTTAATTTTGATTCCTCTGGAGAGTTTCCTCTGTCCTGTCAAGTTGATAACTACAGTTTTTAGTAGTCAGGCTGCCGGAGACAATTCTAACCGGCATGTGTCAACTGGGTCTGTGAGCCGCGTGTCTCACGCTTCTTTTACCCACTTAACTATCTTTATGCGCAGGGTCTATTTTTGCTGGACCGCCTCGCACACGACAGAATGAAATAATTATTGCAACAACACAAATAGGCAGATAAGCTGCCAGCTACCTGGAGGCTGCAGTACCCCCAGCACCCCTACTTCCTGCAGCTATGAGTGAACCTGCATCAGGCTGACTGGGAGAAAGTGCTATACTGCCAGGGAGCGAATGGCCGGGCTGACCTTGCTGTGGGCTGACGAGTCTGGTGGACTCAGTTGGAGGTGGAGGATTTTCTTCTTCCTCAACATTTTTCAATTAACACATTAAAAACTTTGTGTAGCTACTGATGTAGTGTTAACATTAGATTGCAAGCGAGTCGGCCAAGTCACATCACAGTGATCACTTGAGATTACAGCCTGTCTGACAGCCTCTGACAGGCTGCTATGATTATGCTGGTTGTGCCCATGACTATACGGGTGGCACACACACACACACACACACACACACACACACAACTGACGGACGCAACAGTGCAGCGTATGGGTAGAGGTTCACCAGCACCAACATGCTCAGTAATGTTTAAAATGACACCTGAACACATGGATGGCAAACGCAGCAACATCAGCATAAAATCCAATTGTACACCCAACAAAAACTATAACCCAATAAACAATAATATTGAAATAGGCAATACAATCCGAAACTGTAAATAAGCTTGCTTTTGATGATTACAGTAGGAGACGACATGGCTTGGTGTTCAATACTGAAATTATTTCATTATAGTCCAATGTGTCAGTCAGTTCTCTTTCAAAATGAGCAGGGACAAAGAGTTCAGTCTGTATGTCATCACTGATGCCAGTTTTTATCCAACTGATGGTTGAAGAGTCTTTCAACAGTACAGCTTGTTGCTGCTGAATTAGCAGCCACGTACCTGACGTTACTACTTGGCACATGTTGAGGAGAAACTGGCACAGGAGTAGGTGTCTTGGTTGAGAGTGATGACTGAACTTGAGCTGAATTCTTTTCCTCCTGCTCCCCACATCTTTTAGTAAAAGCAGCTAGCTAGTGGACTGTAGGCTTCTGCTCCTCTGTGCAATGCGTGGGCTGTACACTGAGTGAATGAGGAAGAGCTGCTCGCTGCTTACAAACTGGCATTTGCGAAATGCACTGGCACTCAAAGATTCTGACCTATTATCATCATATGGTAAACAAGAGGCAAGAAACAAGAATTGTTTTATTTTTATTTGTTGCATAATCGCATTTGAAACAGTATTCATTGACTGCTATTCATTGGATGGTCCAGCAAAAAAGGAAGCCTTCTGATTGCCAAGTGGGTGGGCCAAGGCCCACCAGGGCTCACCCACATTTTCATATATTAGCTAGATTTCAGCACAGAGACTTTAACAGGAGCCTTTTTGGAACCTGAGAACCTTACCTGTGTTTTCCTACTGGAGTTAGTGTACTTACTTGGCCATAGTTCCTGGCACCCAAAAAGCACCTGCTTTAGGTGTGGTATTTTCTGATGGCACAGGAACTATTCTGCCAACCCTGTCTCATTTACTGTCTCATCAGATATTATGTTTATATGCTAGTAAATTGTTTTCTCAATTATGTTGCAGAAGTGAACGTAATTGCGGGCTGGATTATTTTCACAGGCAATGTTTTTTTCCCGAATGAATTAAGCACTGCATTTATATAATTCACTGAAGTCAGAGGGGGCTCAGGGTGGAACACATAGAAAACTGATCTCTGACACCAGAGACCAAGGTTCACATCCAGAGCCCTGTGTGTCTAGATTTAGGCAACAAAAGCAATACAGTTAAGGTTGGTGAAAGATCTTGGTGTCTTTTAATGTTAATAAACACATTGTGTCTCATGCTTCAAGTCACTGCTTTTTCTGTATTAAACCATAATCTTTCCTTAAATGATAGGTTTACATTTTTTCAAGTCTTGTCAGGTGCCTATATAAACAGTGAATGAGGTTTTCGTCACTGCAATCATCCCTCCTGTTATACTGGCTATTAAAAGATCCCCTTCAAATGTGCTTTCAATGTAAGTGATAGGGGCCAAAATCCCTAGACCTTGCTCTGACCAAAAAAATATATTTAAAAGTTAATCTGAAGCTTATATGAGGCCTCAGCAATCTGAGTTAGTCATATCAAGTGGATATCTGCTCCATTTAGTCTTTTTAGTATAAATTCCCCCTTTGTGTTTTCTTGGACAGTGTTTCCCTTGTTGAGCTAGGGTGGAAGTATAGTAACAAAAAGAATAACTTTGGCACTAAAAAGACTAACTGTGAATGATTCATTTTGACAGCTGAAGCTTCATATTAGCGTCAGATAAACTTTTAAATACATTTGTAATTTGAAGAGGGGCTATGGATTTTGGCACCATTTGAAGTTCAATGTTCATTTGGGCACCTGATTGTTGTTTATGGACAAATTTGAAAAATTGTGAACCTGTCCTTTAACCTTAACCAAGAACTGTTAGTGTGTAAACATAGTTTAATAGTACCATGGTTACTACCACCTGATTTTGTACTGCAAGATTGGATATTTGGTGGAAAAATATGAAATAAGTTGTCACTGAAGATTTTATTCATACTGTATAATTTTCCCATGATGTTGACAGAAAATGTAATACAGGTGGCATTACATTTCCTTTAAAATGTAATTGCTGTTGCAATTGAGTCATATATGAACACAATTTCTAGTAGGGTTGACTCTTTATGTCAGGAATACTCAGCTGCGGGGACTTTCAGTTTCTGATTTAGTTAATGAGTTTAGTTCTTGCACCTGCTTTGTTCCTGGAACCAGTCTTGTATTTCTTCATTCCAGGACTCAGACTCGAGTCCGACTTGAGTCCAAAAATCCCCCAAAATCTTATTTTATTCTTATAAAGACAGAAAATCAGAATCAGCAATAATCAGAATCAATAGGTCAGCCTTTTAAAAAATTGGAAATCGGAAACAGACTCAACCTTGATGACTCGGACTTTGACTCTTCTTGGTGACTCAGACTCAGACTCGAAAACTGGGGACTCGAGACTTTGCTCGGACTCGAGATTTAGTGACTCGACTGCAACGCTGCCTGGAACTATTTAGTCAGAGAGGAATATATGATGAGTTATGAGGCTGTTTTTGGAGGGAGGGCGTAAAAGGTCAATTAATATATGTGTAAATATTATCTATCTTACCATGCACTAGTACAGTGCTGGCTGTGACTTATTGGTGACTTGTTATTTCAGTTGGATATGCTAGCATTAGCAGATTGTAGGACGTTAATATTCTAACATGCAGCAGGATATGCTTAGCTGTCTCAGATAGACTTCTTTGCATTCAAAGTTTTTTTTTTTTTCAATTCAATTCAGTTTTATCTATATAGCGCCAAATCACAACAAAAGTCATCTCAGAGCATTTTTTACATAGAACAGGTCTAGACCATACTCTTTAGTTTACAGAGACCCAACAATTCCCCCATGAGCAAACACTTGGTGACGG
>NC_089531.1:30635978-30738311 GCF_963924715.1 Thunnus thynnus
CCACATACACCTGCCCGACTGAACTGCGCCCCATCAATGTTCTGAAATCTTGTGAGAGTTGAGTTGTTGCAGGAAGACAACAGTGGAAATGTGAGTGAGAGTTGGAGAGAGGAGTGCTGGAAAGAGTTTGTTGTGTTGGGTTACAGAAAGCGTGGCTTTGTGTTACCTAAAAATTCATGACTGAATATTTAGCAGATTATTTAGCTGTCTTCCTACAACAACTGACTACTTCTCCTTGAGCAAGACTTGGTTAGACACAATAACAGACGGGATCAAGCAAAAGGTAAAGAAAAAAGTTTTATTTTTCTGTAGGGAGCCTTTCCATAATGTTGTCAGACACTTATAATAACAATCTGAGCCTGTCAGTAGGAAAAACAAGCACTTTTAGTGAAAATATGGAGATACTGGTAGAGAGAGAGAGCGTGGGTTATTGGGTACTGTTATTGCCACTTGTTATGAGTGTTATGTTGATAGCTCTTTTTTATTCTGTTTGCCCTTTGTGATGTACCTGGGTCAGATATATGTGACCAAAAATAACAATAATAATATAACAATAATTGCTATTTGTTTAAAATTTGTTATAACCAAAAGATAAAAAGAAACTTTTTAAATAGGCTGCTGAAAATGTCTGGCCCATCTCCATTTCCTAGTTTTAAAATCTGGTCCAATTGAATTTGTAATTGAATAGCCCTGCTGTACAGTTACATTTCTGGAATTTCAAGTCATCGGTTGGTGTCTCATCTGTCCCTTTAGTTTCAATGGGCAGGATAACAAAATGCTAATGTCATCCTCCTATTTAAAAGGACAATTACCTTCCCAAGCTTGAATTAATCTTTGATTAAATTTCTCACCTTTCCTTATGTTGCTACTCATCTGATACTTCTTCCACCTCAGTAAAGGGAGATTCATTGCTGTATTACAGAGGATAGGGTAACAGAGAGAGAGACAGAGGATATTTTCCTTTCAAGGTCATCTCTGAAAAGCTATTTAACTCAAACCAGGCTTAATGATGGAGGGTGACTGAGGAGCTGATTTGATTTGTTCATTTGTTTGACATATTAATCAGATTCATTATTAAGTCTTTAATTTCTTTTCTTCTCTCCTAGTTCCGCCTGTGGCTGCTGGGTCTGGGTTTCAGCCTTGCGTACGGCAGCATGTTCACCAAGATCTGGTGGGTCCATACTGTCTTTACCAAGAAGGATGAGAAGAAGGATAAGAGAAAGGTAAATGTGACAAGGAAGCTGTGGATTTATGTTCCAGGAGTGAACAGTTAAGTCCACCCTGGGCTCCTCTGCCAAGCTGTGGGGGGTTAGGCTTTACTTGATCATCATCCCCTTCAAGGGCAAGCTTCACAGCCAGAGATGATGTATTCTCCAATCAAGTGCTTTGTTTTTACATTAACTCTCTCCCTTGCTTCTATAATTAGCCCACAGAGATGTAGTTGGCCCTCTGCTTGCCATTTAGCATTGTGTAGCATCTATTTATCATTCTGCCTGGCCAGTGAACTCCTCCAATTGGTCCCAGTGGTAGATGGTCTCTTCTAGTTATCCATCCTCAACCCCCTTCTGCCTCTCCTGTCTACTGTATGTCGGAGGACATGTCAGGCAGGACGTCTTAGAACAGACACTCCTGCTGCGAGGCAAGAGCAAGAATCCTCTTGGCAGAGAGATACAGCCTATTACTGAATATTTATGAACATCTTCAGTTGGAGAAAGCCTATCAGGGGGGATTATTTTATCGAGGGCTATGTCAAAACCGATTGAGTTCACTTTAAGTTACTTAATACCCACAGCTGCTGCAGTCCTTCTCTCTGAGGTTGGAAACACTGCTTCAGCGTTTAAAATCAAAAACCAAAGTCAGTACCATTGACTGGGAGCATGTCTGATGCCTCTGTCATTATGTGTTGTGCTTTGACTGCATCTGCCACTGTACACTAACCCTCACCAACAGATAAGTTGTTATGCAGAGGACCTATCATATGCTGGTGACATCGTTAATTACTTTGACTGACCATGTTATTATATGTTTAATGTAAACATTTTTTCTTTCTATTATATTTGCTAGTGGCAGCTACAGTATGGTTAATTTTAGGGGCAGCGGGCTGCTGTAGCTGTGCAATAGCCTACACCATAGCTGATTTGCACCCTCTCAAAAATGTAATTATATGTCAGTGCTACAGCAGCTACAGAGGTACCATATGGAGACCACAAGAACTGTGATTGGTCAGCTCAGGCTGCTTGTGTTTTCTCCTGCAAGTTGCTGACAATGGTGGAGATTGTTGAAAGTAAAGAAGCAAGTTGGAAAAAGGCTCAATGATCTGCTGCTTTTCACTAACACATATTTAACAGAGACATCTCCACTGTAAACCTTCTGCTCACCACAATCACACTCTCTAACACAGTGAATAAAATAATGTAAACACAGAAACGGCACAGCAGAACTCTCTTACTCAGAAACAAGATGAGGTAAAACAGAAGTTACCTTGATGTAACTTTTATATGGGACAGTAATGGAAGAGAATCTTATATTAAATTTTATTTAAAAAAAAAAAAAAAAAAAGCAGGACCCTTCCCAACTGTATTAATACTGTTTTGGAGGGGGGTTTCTCCCCTTGACTTAGAAAAAATCAATATCTGAAAATAATATATGGATGGTAAACATAATGAAATGATTTCCAGCTGCTTCTATTTTGAATAGCTGCTAAATAAACCATTATCACAGCCACCAAATGAGTCAACTGGGAACAGACACCAGCTTGTGGCTGCTGGTGAACTTAAGCACCCCAATATTCTCTCCCAGATTTCAAATTTAAAAAATATATGCGAATTTGATCACGTCATGTTATAACGTGTTATGTTTGACATCAGATATCTGACTGTCTACCGTAATAAAACAAATTACATGATGCCTGAGTCGCATGGTCAGACATGTTCTAAAGAGTGCAGGAGAGAGCGAGCTGTATGTAGCATGTTTCTCACTCTACAGTACCTGTCAGCTTTTATCTACCATGACATACAGACACAGCCATAGCTCTAAGGCTGCTGAGGAGCTTCAGCTCCACAATTTTTGTTGGCCCCAAGCAGATTATAAATAATAACATAAAAGATGAATTAGCAGCCCGATGGCCACCGCATGAGATCAGTGAATATCCATCACGGTTACACAGTGGTGAAATAAGAATTCAGATCCTTTACTTAAATAAAAGTCCTGCATGAAAAAGGCTATTTAAGGAAAAGTACATAAGTATTATCAGCTTGATGTAGTTAAAGTATTGCAGTAAAAGTAGTGGTTTGGTCCCTCTGACTGATATAATTTTATATATGACATCATTAGATTATTAATACTGAAGCATCAGTGTTAGAGCAGCATGTTACTGTAGCTGCTGGAGGTGGAGCTAGTTTACACTACTTTATATACAGTTAGCTAGTTTAGTCCAACCAAGGGGTTGGTTAGTTTTTGGACTTTTTTTCTCTAATCTTGGATTTTTGGTGAAATATTGGATAATTTCAACATTTATTGAAATGAAACTGTGTGAGATGTTTAGAGGGAAAAATCACTATTTGGTGGAGCTGTTAACAACTCATAGACATCTGAAATGTGACCCCGACTACACACTGTTTTTTGTAAGACATCAAAAGCCAAAAAGGCTGGTTTCACCTTTAACAATGGGTTGTATTTTAAAATCGTTTTATATTATCCATTGTGTCAAATCATCTTCACCTGAAAAGTAACTAAAGCTGTCACATAAATCTTGTGGGGTAGAAAGTACAATATTTCCCTCTGAAATGTAGTGGAGTGGAAGTATAAAGTAGCATCAAATTGAAATACCCAAGTAAAGTACAAGTACCTTATAATTGTACTTAAGTACAGTACTTGAGTATATGTTAATCATCATCAGTAAAAGTCCACCTCTCACTGACATGCAGGACACAGGGAGACAGGTGTGTGTGGCATGCTCTCTCATGGAGACTTTGCCCACAGCCAATTTGGTTTTAGAGACTAGGGACAGATAATGTAGCATGTTTGTTTAGGTAATTTTTCAACACATTTAACTTTACTACTACTTTAACTTACTGTAGTTTTTAAATGTTGTATTGTATTTATTGGGGCAATGTACAGTTTTAAACATAAATGTTAACATTTAATGTACTGCACCAGACTTAGCTTTAAAGCTAATTTTTATCTGCAGTCCTTTACAAATAAAACATACACTGCCTGGCCAAAAAAAAAGTCGCCACCTAAAAAAAAAAGGTCACACACTCTAATATTTCTTTGGACCACCTTTAGCTTTGATTACGGCACTCATTCGCTGTGGCATTGTTTCCATAAGCTTCTGTCACAAGATTTATTACCATCCAGTGTTGCATTAATTTTTCACCAAGATCTTGTATTGATGATGGGAGAGTTGGACCACTGTGCAAAAGCCTTCTCCAGTACATCCCAAAGATTCTCAATAGGATTAAGGTCTGGACTCTGTGGTGGCCAGTCCATGTGTGAAAATGATGTCTCATGCTCCCTGAACCACTCTTTCACAATTTGAGCCCGATGAATCCTGGCATTGTCATCTTGGAATATGCTTGTGCCATCAGGGAAGAAAAAATCCATTGATGGAATAATCTGGTCATTCAGTATATTCAGGTAGTCAGCTGACCTCATTCTTTGGGCACATAATGTTGCTGATCCTAGACCTGACCAACTGCAGTAACCTCAGGTCATAGCACTGCCCCCACAGGCTTGTACAGTAGGCACTAGACATGATGGTTGCATCACTTCATCTGCCTCTCTTCTTATCCTGATGCGCCCATCACTATGGAACAGAGTAAATCTGGACTCATCAGACCACATGACCTTCTTCCATTGCTCCAGAGTCCAATCTTTATGCTCCCTAGCAAATTGAAGCCTTTTTTTCCGATTAGCCTCACTGATTAGTGGTTTTCTTAGGGCTACACAGCTGTTCAGTCCCAATCCCTTGAGTTCCCTTTGCACTGTGCGTGTGGAAATGCTCTTACTTTCACCATTAAACATAGCCCTGAATTCTATTGTTGTTTTTCTGCGATTTGATTTCACCATTTAAGTGATCGCCGATCACTATCAGTTAGGATTTTTTTCCGACCACATTTCTTCCTCGAAGATGGTGGTACCCCACTATCCTACCAGTTTTTAATAATGCGTTGGACAGTTCTTAACCCAATTTTAGTAGTTTCTGCAATCTCCTTAGATGTTTTCTCTGCTTGATGCATGCCAATGATTTGACCCATCTCAAACAGACTAACATCTTTTCCACAACCACGGGATGTGTCTTTTGACATGGTTGTTTAAGAAATGAGAAGTTACTCATTGCATCAGTTGGGCTTAAATAACTTGTTCCCAGCTAAAAGATAATCACCCATGCAGTAATTATCCAATAGGAGGGTCTTACCTATTTGCTTAGTTAAATCCAGGTGGCAATTTTTTTTTTGGCCAGGCAGTGTATAACAGCACAATAACAAACAGCACAAAGCAAAAAACAAACAGGACACATAATACAAGGCTACACACAACAGCACACCACATACACCCACCATGTCAACTAGACCTTAATAATGTAATTAATTGTTCTGTTATGAATAATAAGGTAAAGGGAGGAATGGCTGTAGGCAAGTGAAAAACAATGTGCTCTGTGAGATAATGCTAATTCACTTATTCCACTTACATAAAGGACATACTACTCTGCATTGACACAGAATGCTAGCGTTGGATGTAAAATTGTGCACTGCAGATTTGGCACTGATTTCTAATAAGCACTAGCATGCTTGTGGAATGGATAAGATGCTGTAAAAATAAGTAGGACAGATCAAGTCTATTTAAAGTACATAAGAAGTGTAGATATTTCATTGAGCAGAATGCTCAACACTTGCCGAGTTACACACACTGGCAAAGGACAGATAGAGAGAGAATGAGGCGTAGGATAAGGATAACTGCTGTAACTGTAGCTGTGATTGTGTAGATGAACAGTGTAGATCATTGTCTTGTAGAAGAGGAGGATCAGATCCTGCTGCTGCCTTTGTACCTTTCTCCATATTCACTCCAGCTGAATAACCAGAAAGCTTTGATCTTGTGGAATAATGCAGCAAAATCAATAACCACTTCATAGTGTTTTACCTGTTCCCACAAAAGCTTTCTTTCTTTAAACCTGAATACATATAGGAACACCTCTATTTATTGACTGAGTCAGGGAGCTGTGTGCTTTCATCAGTATGGCCTTTTTGTCTCTTTCCCTGTCATGGCCCAGTGCATTGAGGGCAGATTGAATTGGCCTCAGTTAGTGATGGATCATTGTTTTCTCGTCCAGCTTGGGCTAGTCTATTTATGGCTTCATAAATCCTTCCCTCACAAATCAGAAAGAGAGGATTTGTGCCTTTTCCTGATCCCCCTGCCATGCTTCTGTAGTGACCACCACCCCCCTGTTTCCCAGCAGCACCTGGAGCCGTGGAAACTCTACGCTACTGTTGGCGTTCTGCTCAGCATCGACGTCCTGTCTCTCATGATCTGGCAGATTGTGGACCCATTACATATCACAGTGGAGGTATGATCATCCATTCATATTTTCATAAAAAAACATTTTGAGCAAAAATCATTTTAAATTCCTGTCAAAATCTGTTGCATTTATGAGTTAAACCTGGGTGTCTGAATAATGTTAAACTGGGCTGGAGAATTTGAAAAAGTAATAAAGCAAGTAGAAAAATGAAAATTGTGGAAGCATGTGGCTGTCATTATTAAAATGAAATCATTTAAACAAAAGTCCATTTGTAAGCACATGACCTACAACAAAATTAACATTTTAAAAGTACAATTTTAGACAGACAGACAGATAGACAGGGAGAGATGGAGAGATGGAAAGAGAGTACTGTAGTAATCCCAAAGGGAATTTTCATTGTTACAGCAGTTTACTTGATATAAATCAAAATACAAAAACAACAAGGTAGGTGACAGAAACAATTCTGTTTAAGGCTAAGTTACATACAACAACTAAATACACTAACTCAAATATAAAAAAATAAAAATAAATAGAATAACTAAAAATAGAATAGAGACTAGAGATATCACCATAACTATTGTATACTATTTGCACATAATATACTATTTTGCACATTTCTAATGAAAATGAAAATTTCTATTGTGGCAGGATTCTCTCATGCCTCTTTTGTGAAATCTTAAGTCAAAAGTTCATTTTGTTTTGATTAGAAAGGAAATTTCTGTTTCATAATTGTTAAGTTAAAATCCAAAAGAATAGTGTCTTCACTATTTCATAGTCAATTTCACATTAAATTTTGTTCATAATCATTATGGCGGTGTTATACTTAGGCGGTACACTGAAAATTCTGTCAATTAAGTTTTCATTTAAATTTTTACATCAACATCTAACATTAATTATCACTATCAATATCTTAATTATTTTCCGATTGATTTATTGTTTTGTTTATTAAAATTCCACACAATAGTGCCCATAAAAATGAAAAAAAAATCATATCAAAATCACATTTGAGAAGCTGGACCCAGCAAAATATTTTGCATTTTTGCTTAATAAATAGCATTCAATTTTTTGACAATTAATTTTCTTTCCATGAACTAATCCATTAATAAAATAATTGTTTTAACACCATTTATTTCCATTTCGGCAAATAATATTGTGCAGTGAATATAAAATGCAAACTAAATTTCAAAATCTTTCATTCTAATTTTGTATTACATCAATTGCGCTCAGATAGAAAATGAAATTTCACTGTGATCAGATGATTTTATTTTTATATTGGCAGCCATAGTCTTCCATAAAATAAACCCCCACGAATAATTCTATTTTAGCTAAATTGAAATAGATTTCATAATATGTGTTGAAATTGATTTCATATGTTTGCACGTGGAGTTGTGTGTTGCTGTGCTTCACCCTTGTGTTCATGTTGTGTGTATGTGAGCAGAAATTCACCAGAGAAGCCCCCAAAGGAGACCTGGATGTTTTAATCCAGCCATTACTGGAGCACTGCAGCTCAGAAAAGATGAACACCTGGCTAGGTAAGTGGAATACCAACCAAATCCTGCATCACTATTTCTGTGTCACCATACCACTGGCTCAACATGTTTTAGCCCATGAAAGATCTTCTGTAAGGTCACATGTGCTGTCAGTCCAACACAATTGTAACCAAAAAAGGATGTGATGTCATGGTTCTAATCCAATAAATAAATATCAAGCAGTGATTACACACTGTAAGCAGCAGTGAAGAGATGCCGTAGTTTGTTAGGGTAATATTGAATTAAACTGGTTTATTGCCACTATAATGACCTCTTCATTGTATAAGTGTTTCTACTGGTTGGAGTAGGTTGTCATGTTTTGTCACTGACAAAAACAACTACTGTATAATAAGTGAACAAAAACTCATCAAATTCTACAAGGGAACGTTGGGGAAAAAGAGATAAAGATGAAAATACCTGAGGAGGTGTGGCTACAAGCCTGAGAAACTCAGTGTACTTCTACCAATTCACTGACTTGGAGAAATTTTTGCTGGAAATATCAGATTTTTATAACTCCTTAGCTAAAATCCAAATGAGTGTACCTGGGAACCAGTACTTTGGAGAAAGTGTAGAACTGCAATGGTGGACCATGCCCACATATTTTGGTTTTGTCCATACATTCAGCAATTTATAGTGGGAAGTGGGATGCTTAATGTCAAGGACACTGGGCCTCAGTATGGATGTCTCATTTATTTCTCTGTATCTTGGAGATGTGCCTGAATGTTTGTGCAAAGGTGATATCTAACTCCTGAAGATCTTTATTGCTGCATGTAAAAAGACAGTTTCCAAATGCTACTATGGACCTTTTCATACACACGGTTAACTATTTACACTTCATGGAAAAAATGTTTTACACCCTTCAACCACAGAAAGTCAAGGGTTAAATAATATGATGAGATGGAATTGTAACTCACAGGAAATGGATACTCATTAATGCTTTTTTCTCAGTTTTTGTTTTTAACATTCTTCTCTTTCTCCTTTTCTTCTTCAAAACTAGGGGGCAACAGCACCTGAATCCCTGATAACTGAACAGTGTATTTATCTGTGTGAACTGATGACTCCAACCTAGTGCTCATGTTTTTGTGCCACATCTCAGACTCTGTTACATTTGAAAGAGTTTTTAAAAAAAGCCAACTATAATAGTAAATAAATGTGGCAAAGTGTTCCCTATGATGGATCTCAGACTAGTCTAGCATCTTTGTAAAAATCTTTGTCCAAGCACAATGGTATGAACTGACATGTAGCCTGGAAGCTAGTAAATCAGTCTTACACATGGTGTGATTTGAAGGTGCAGCATGAAGAATTTAGTGGAATCTAGTGGAACAGACTTGGCAGAAATGGAATATAATATTTATATGTTTTAATTAGTATATTATCATCTGAAATAAGAATTGTTGTGTTTTCATTAGCTTAGAATGAACCCTTTATATCTACATAGGGAGCGGATCCTCTTCCACAGAGCCTGCCATGTTGCACTGCCATGTTTCTACAGTAGTCCAGAATGGACAAAACAAACACTGGCTTTAGAGAGGGCCTTTCATGTTTTCCGCAAGTTTTATGGCCACCATGGTTCTCCTACACGCTTGGAAGGGGAAGGTGAAGGGAGGGGTATTCAGTTGGTTGCAACCTGCAACCTCACCGCTAGATGCCACTAAATCCTACACACTGGTCCTTCAAGTATAGAGAGTCTGTATTTAGAGTTCAAACATGTAAAATCACCGGTGTGATCTTTAAAGTACTATACCAAGTACCAAGTACTGTGCGAACTGACTGTAACCTTTTTTAAGTGCTGACTGATATGAGCTGCAGTACAAACAGTTCCATCATTCCTCACAGATGCCATCTTGTCCATCTCTGCAGGTGTGGTGTACGGTTATAAAGGCTTACTGCTGCTGCTTGGCATCTTCCTGGCTTATGAGACCAAATCCATCTCCACGGAGAAGATCAATGACCACCGAGCTGTGGGCATGGCCATCTATAATGTTGCTGTGAGTTTATTTAGTTGTGTGTGTGTGTGTGTGTGTGTGTGTGTGTGTGTGTGTGTGTGTGTGTGTGTGTAAGCCTAAAGTCCAAGTCAACAACAATGTGGAAAACATGAAAATTTGAAAACACAGTGTTCTCCCTGTTTTGACCTTCTAAATTGCCATGAAATACAACTGAGTGTCCACCAAGGACAATTTCAAATGACTTCCGTGTCCCTGACTGTATCTGTAGCACCAAAAGCAGGCCAAATCTTATTCAGTCAAGTATCTTCAAGATTCAAGATTCAAGATTCAAGATCCTTTTATTGTCATTCAGCAAATCATCAGTGATGCAAAGCACAACAAAATTACGAGCATGATACCGTTAAAAACACAGATTAAAAAAAAAACAGTATATAAAAAAAGAGAGTTCTATAAATAAATATATATATAAAATATATATATATTATATAATTTCTGGACATTGCACAGGTATGAGGTATTGAAAAGAAAGGAAAAGGGGAGGGGGAGTTCATCCATTACATGGATTACAACAAAATTTGGTACAAACATTCATGGTTCCCAGAGAATTTATCCTAATGACTCTGGTGACTTCCACTTGTGCCAAATGTTGACATCATGTTCTCTCTGGATGATCTGTAATAACTTTGGTGAGCTTCTGACTTTTCATCTAATGCCTTTATGAGGTCAAAATGTCAGATTGTCCAATATTTTACACTGACATCGTGAGCATTTTGGCATGCTGATGTTAGCATTTAGCTCAAAGCACTGCATGAAAGAGCTGCTTGCATGTATTAATAGGAAGAGTAAAAAAAGTTTTTGAGGATAAATGAGAAATGGTCCTTTAGTCTTCAAGCCTCTGAGTGGACAGGAGACCCAATGTAAACTAACCTGCACAGTGTTTGGCCTCATTCACGGTGTATGAGACAAAGACAGGCCTGCATGCAGTCATAAAGCCTGACTGAGGCCTGATGACAAATAAACGCTGCCAAGTCAAACAAAAGGAGTCCAAAACGGAATTCAACTCCCATCATACTATGCTCAACTCACACCCAGGTGTGAAATCCGGCAGTCAAACTCTTGGCTCCCATTGGGTGAGACCCATCGGAACGCACAGGGATTCTCCCTGGCTGTGACACCACCAACAGTATAAATACCTGAGACGGTCTCAGTGGTTCCAGCTGTTTGCACAGCTAATGTAAGGAAGTACGTTACTATAACAAGACCACACATCTCAACCTGGCTGGATGAATAGAGGTTTTCTTTGTGTTCAACCGAGCACATTATTGGATCCAATGAAGGAGATCACTGTGCAACCCAGCACTCCCACTTTTCCTGCAGAAATGAAGGAGGAGGATAACCCCGCTTTTCTTCAACTGAGTGGACTCCGTTGTTTCTTCTGCAACTCCACCGAGGATCAGCTGCCGTGAAACACGCCAACAGAGTGAGAGGATAGCCCCATCAGCATCCAGCCCGAGAAACCTGAAAGACAGACTGAAACACACTCTACTCGCTCCTACATACAAGTAAGAGGCTTAAGTCTGGGCAGAGATAGGTTACTAAAGTTTGTGCTTTATTGTTGTTGTTGTGAAGTTAACGGACCGTGTGTCCAGTTGTTGCTGCTGAGAACACTGTGGAAGTATTATTGTTGTTTGCTACTTGTTTGGTTGTGTTTATCACACTAAACTGATTTGTGTTTGTCTAACTGCTCGGACTGCTATGTGTTAGCTTGCCATCGTGTATGAGACAGTGAGTTGCATTTTATTCGTTGAAGTCAGACCATGGCCAGCAAATAAGGACGTTAGCACACCACATCTCTGTGGAAATAAAAGCAAGCACCACTTTCTCCTCACAATCACTGAGATCTCTTGTTCTTTGGTCCTTTTACCCTCTTTTCTCTACTGACCTCACTTGCATGTGAACACACACATGCGCTCTGACGCTCACCCAAACCTTATTCTGTAGTCAGACACGTGTTGCTAGGCAACACAGATGCTCAGTTTTGTCCGACACCATTTTGGTGATCAGAGGCACGTGTTGAATGTTTAATCACAGCCCCTGTTCAGATCTCGTGGTCAACCCCATTGACCGGAAATCTTGTGTGACGTAACACCACATGTTTCACGCTCACCTATTGTCCGGATCTTGTGTGCAACTTGACCCGACGTGGGTCACGTCTGCTATCTTGTTCTTCCTTCTTCTTTTCTCACATTTCCCATACACACACACACACACACACACACACACACACACACACACACACACATCTCTGCTAGTGCTGTATGTTGTTTTGCTGTTTATAACTGCTGTTGTTTGTGATTGCTTGCCCTAGTGCAGTTATATGATAGATGTGTGTTAATAGAAGCATTATTGAATTGATGCTGCTAAAGTTAATAAATTTTGTTGTGCATTTAAAGAGAAGCTTCCTGTGATTGTTGGCATATATGCTGTGATAACAGTTTGGTGACAGATTTAGTGCTTGAATTCAAACCTTCACTGTTCATCCTATAATATACATATACATACATGTTGACATTCTTGGATGAAAACCCTTCTTGAGACAATATTCACTGTTTGGTTATTGGTCCCTGACCTCAGCGTGGTGTCCCTGTATTATCAATTGATATTAATAATTTTATTGACTTTTAATGATTAATAATTATATTTGATAAATATTAACTATTGCTAATAACTAAACCTGCTCCTAAGTGAGTCCCAACAACAGGTTAAAAGTTAAGGACACACAGTGTTTTATTAGCAGTAGTGTTGAAGAAAGGACCACACATTTAGCATCTAAACTAACAGAAGTGACATTTGCAGGTAGGTTAGTAGCTGTTCAATGTGCTACAGCTAACCACTATAACTATAGATTTCTAGCCTGCAAACTAATGTTAGCAGTGTAATGTACCACACACAGGACACATGTCTCAGATGGGAGCCATCTTATTTATTGTTGCACAATCCTGTGTACGGAGCTATGGGTGCTGCGTAGGGACGCAGATGCAAACACACGTTTCCCCTTCTCCCCCCTCTTAAGCAAAATTAAACATCTGAACACATTGCATTGCATTTCAATGCTAAACATTTGTTTAAACATTTAACTCAATACTGCTTGTTTGATATCTTAAGTTCTTAAGAGTACTGTACTAGAGCGTTTTAGCTCCCCTGTGTGTATGAGTAATTGGTATCTGTCTAGGGTCAGTGTATTGCATTTGGCACCTATATCTATCCTGAACTGCACTTCCTGAGACAGACTTCCCAAGTTTACTGTCCATTTATCATCTGCAGGACTATCAATCTGTGTCAGATTTATGTTCAGAATTTCATCAACTGATGAATCTTGATGTGGCTCAACACTCACGGAGCTTACTGCATGCTTAAGACACACAGCCACTCAGTAATTTGGTATTTGACAGTAGGAACATACTGAGCCTTTAGCTGGGCACCTTCCCTTGTTCTACTTGTGCTGGGGGTCTTTCCCACAACTTGAGCAGCTTTTCAGTTAGTTTACTGATGCCTGCCTCTGATGTATGGGTTGTGTCTGTCCTTTACTGTATGTTTTCCCATTAGGTGCTGAGTACTTTGTTTTGGCAGCCACTACTGATACTTGTGAATCTTCCTCTCTGATGTTTTTCATTTCTTTCTGCGACATTTCAAACTGCTGATGGATTTCTATAGCTTTAGGTAGAGCTTTAGGTAGCTCCTCACCTTTGTTCAGCAGTCTTTCTTGGACTCACTATTCTCTTCCTCCCGCAATTATGGTGTCACTCAACATGTCATCTGGGTCAGCATACTCATAATCCATGAGTATGAGTCTCAAATCCTTAACAAGTTATCAAAACCTTCATTTGGCCCTTGTGTCCTTTGTTTGAAATGATGCCTGGCTATTTGTTTATTTTTCCTCGGTCTGATGTAGCTGGCAAACTTATCAAATACTTTATAATGATCCTCTCTCTCACCATCTGCCCAATCTAATGTCTTGTGGATTTCTCTACCTTGCTTGCCGATCCACGTACCTAGCCAACCAGCCTGCTGTTTAGCCATTAGCTCAGGGAGAGGACCATCGAAGACAAACCAGATGTGACTCCTAAATCTTTCAAACTGTTGATATAAATCAGGAGCATCCCAGTCGATCTTGGGGTGTTCAAATTGCAAAAATGCCATTATTACTTATTTTTCTGTTCTTGACAGACTTCTGACACCATTTAATGTACTACACACAGGACACCGACCTCATGTGGGAGCCATGTTGTGTATTGTTGCACAATCCTGTGTACAAAGCTACAGGTGCTGTGTAGGGACAGAACAGACTTCAGCTACAGAAGGTGAAGCACTATATGAATCAGCGCAATTAAACAACAATATATTATAAGCAGTGCAATTTTTTCTGGTGGATGTTTGTTTTGTGACTGGTTCAACAAGACAAGATGCAGGACAAGACCTGTCTTTTTTATAAGAAGCTAATGTGGTTTGTTGTTTTGTAGCTCTTGTGTTGTGTAGCTTGCTGCAGTTAGTCGTGTGACCATCAGCTAATGATAGAACAGTGACATTACTGCTTCATGCAAATACAGTTTGAAATTAAATTATATGGTTGGTTGCACTGTATAAAGACAAACTCTCCATTTACACACACAAAGAAACAACAACATTCCAACTCGTGAATTCACAGACAGAGAACATAATCATGAAAAAATATGAATTTCATCCTTCTGGGATTTCTTTCTCTGAAAGGAGAGCACAGGACACATGATTCACAGAGCAGATCTGTTTGCTGTTGCAGAAAATAAAGAAGCAATCTAATTTCAGTTTTAAAGTCATTGTCTAAAACTAACAGGGGACATATAGCCACTTTGCACCCATCAACAAACCATTAAACATACTTTTATTTTCAGTGTTGTTGAGCCTCATACTCCATGTGCATGAGACAAAGCCTGCATGTCCATGCAGTCACAAAGCCTGATAACAAGGAAGGGCGCCCAGCCAAACAAAGGGAGTCCAAGACAGACTCCATCTCCCAGCATGCTCTGCTCAGTTCGCACCTTGGTGTTAAGTCTCTCATTGGCAAAGACGCTCCAACACCAGAGGAAGTCACAGCGACACAGCCGTGACATCACTGCCCCTTTAAGTACTGGTTGCACACAGAAACCTCCACCTGTCCATTGTAACTGTGCTGGGGGGGAAGCTCTGTCCCTCTGTGAGCCAGTTTACTAAAGGAGGTAACCCCATGCACGTGTACTTTTTCCAACTGAAAGACTTTCCCCTCACTGGACAAGACGAGACTTCGCCCGTGTTCGCCCGAACACAATCACCGGATCTGAAAGAGACCACTGCTGCTGCAACCCAGCACTCTCACTGCCTGAAAAGGATTTCTTCACGAAGACGTGGCTAACTTCTCTGCACCGCTCTTCTTCAACTAAGTCGACTCCACTGTTTTCTCTGCCAAGGGTCCGCTGCCATGAACCCGCCGACATAGTGTGAAGACGGCCCTGTCAGCGTCTGAGCCGAGGAACCAAGCGGGACCCAAAAGATGGACTGAAACACACACCCTGCTCGCTTTCTGAAGCAACTAAATAAGAGGTTTAAGTCTGGGCAGAGACAGTGTTAGACTGTGTGTTATTTTCAGCTTCAGTGCTGTTGTTTGTTGTGTGAATGGACGGACCGCCAAGTCCATTTTGCTGCTTTACTCTGAGTATTTGAAGTTTGCTGCCTGTTTAGTTGTGTTCACCACGCTAGACTATATTGTGTCTGTCCCACTTGGGACCGCTGTATTTGTGCCACCGTGAGTGAGAAAGTAAGTTGCTTTGTTGATCGAAAATCAGACAATGTGCGTTACAGACTGCCATCTGTATGCGTGCTCTCTGTGGACTAAGCAACCGCTTCTCTTCCCCCCACGGTCGTTAATCTTCCTCTTTCTTCTCTCTCGTTACTAACCCACACTCACGTGCACACACACATACACACATGCACACATCTGATGGTCAGATAGCATGGGACACAGCGCCGCTCTACCCCTCATTATCTACCATCAGGCATGTGTGTTTTACACGGAATTGGGTGAGTGCAGAGACGCCAGGTGGCGCCATCTTGCTATTGTTCTAACCAAGACGCCGCGGTCACTTCCGCCCTTTGGTTCTCGCATGACGTGACTTCCTCCCATAGTCACGTCCGCCATCTAAACTCTTGCGCGACATCATCACATCAGATCATGTCGCCATCTTGCTGCCCACACACACATAGACACACCCACACATACACGCTCCCACTTGCATGTGTTTTCACTGTAGGGCTGTGGTTGTGTACAGTGTAGCTGTGGTTTTATGTATGTTATTGCTTAGGTAGAAATAGATTTTGGTTTATTGATCAAAGCATCTGCTAACTTTGTTAACTCTGCTATTATTTAATGAACACTGTCATATCTAGTGTTCAAGTCTTTTGTCATATTATGTTTAGATATTGTGAAAAGTGGCGGATTGAGGGAGTCAGAGCTCAAACTCAAACCTTCTTTGTTCACCTGTGAATGTTGATATCCCTCAGATGTTAGCATTCTAGGTAAACTCTTTTATGAGACTACCTTATTGTTTGGTTATTGGTCCCGGTTTCCGGGTGGTGCCCCGTTATTATTAATTAATATTAATAATTTTATTAATTTTAATAATTATTAGTTATCTCTGATAATTATTAATTATTGCTAATAACCAGCCATGCTCCTCACAGATCCAACAGCTGGTGTCCCTGTGTGAGGTTCTCTAACAGCTGGCACCCCATATGATTAATTAATATTAATAATTTCTTGATTTTATAATTCATAATTATCCCTGATTAGGCTCTCTGCAGGCTCTGTGTTAGTCTGCAGACTTGTTCTTTCACTTTCAGTCCTTCACCAATGCTTCTCTTAGCAGGCATGTTGAATTCTTCTTTGACCTCTCCTCCTTCCTTTCACGGTCTGCTGGGAAAGCTCCATCATCATTGGTGGTGAGGCTCACCTCCAGCCCAATTTGTAGGCATAAATGAGGGCGGAGCTGGCTGGTGGGCTCTGCAACCAGGGATGTGTGTTCTAAATGACAACACCACATGCTACATGAGGCTCTGTAGCATGCCCAGAAAACACTGATACCTGGAATGACAGGGCTGTGATGTGTCCTCATCATCAGGAAAAAAGTCACATTTTAAAATCCCCCACAGATACATCTTCTACATTATACTCTTGTATATTCTATACTCACACATGCACTCATGTCCTTTAGTTGTCCACTGTTGAAGGCAGGCAGGCAGTGGGATGAAAAGAACTGACAGTTCAGAAAATGAGCCTCTGTATGCAGGCTTGCTGTCTTAGTCTCATGCCTCTCTCTTGCCACTTTTTCCTTCTCCATCTACATATCAAGAAGTGAATCTCTCACATTGAATCAGTGTTCAGTTTGGCACCAGATTTTCATTTAGTTTTAGACAGTTTGATCTAGTTTTCATCAGTGACATTTCACTTTCATTCTAGTCATGCCTTTAAAATCTTTATGTCTTCTGAGCATTTTTAGGCTGTTGCCATCTTTTTTGGGTACAGTTACCACGGTTACAGGTGTTGATTAGTGTAAAACAGTGTTTACTTGTTGACTCACACAGTGTCCATGTCACTGGTCTCTGCAGTAATACAACAGACTAACTCTCCTCAGCAAACTGTCTGTTTGAACAGGACGTTCCTGCTCACCTAGCATTAGTGTAAGTGACGTGGGTGTGAGTGAGGGAATAAATCAGTCCAATACGTTCTGGGTTCTCCTCATAACTTAAGTCACGTTAAAATACAGCTCAGTCCCGTCATCACACTTCTCACCCTTTTCTCTCCTTCTCTCCCGTCAAAACTCTACCCACTGTCTGAACAGCGCCGCCAAGCGGCTGACACTACAATATCACCCAAACACTGCATCACTAAACATATGCAAACAGGCAATGTTCAACAAAACACAGTAAACTGATGTTTAACCTTACGTTTACACAACTTTTGCCCATAAGACACAACTTCACTCTTACACATCGTCCCCCCCTTACACGAGAAGCATCCTCGCTTCCAAATAGGTGTAATGAAACTGTCACTACTTTATGCTTAACAACAATATAAACAGATGACGTTGGCAAAACAACAACAAAGAACAGTGGAACAGGATACATTTTTTCCCTTGTGTTTGCCTATAACATCCCAGTGTTTTTTTTTTTGTTTTTTTTTTACTTGTGCTTCTCAATCAAGCATATGAATCAGACAACAGTTCATTCAACAGTCCTGTAACGCACTGGGGGACGTACACAACGACCTGACTTAGTCCTTACTCCCGTGAAAGGCTGAACTACAGGAGACAGTTCACTGGAATGTCCTGTGGCAACATTGTCTCCCACCTGTGTTGTGGTGCTAGTAGCACTCTGGGGCAGAGGGCAAACATTTGTCGGATCCCTAGGCGCAGTCACAGAGCAGTGGGGGACCTGGGCCGTTTGCTGGTACAGTCAGTTCTGAAGGTGAGGGTGGAACTGGAAGTCTGTCAGCTGACCAGGCTGAACGATAAGGTTTCAGGCGATTGTAGTGAATGATCTTAGGTTTATCTCTAGGGTCCCGTTGATCCAGAAGTTCATAGTCTACTCCAATGTCACCTGTGCCTGAGTCAAGCCATCGTAGAACTTTAAAAGGGCCGGTCCACTTAGGTGACAGTTTTTGTCTAGCAAGGGCAGGAAGGTCAACCCACACTAAGTCACCTGGCTCATAGGCCATGTGTTTCATGCGACCATCATAGTAGTGCTTTTGTTGAGCACCTGCTGCCTCAATGTTATGTGCAACAGAGTGAAAAGCAGCACACAGTTTCGGTAATACCGAATTGGCATATTCACTTGGAGTACCTGGTGTGGCATTTGAAAGTCCTGGTGAGTCTCCAAGGAGGAGATCTGCAGGCAGGTGGGCCACTCTGAAGAAAGGAGTGTGTTTCGTGGAGGAGTGAACAGTCGTGTTGTATGCAAATTCAACCTGCCGTAGATGGTCATCCCATTCACCTCCTCTGGTAAACAAATATTTTGCTAACTGGTCCTTGATGGTCCTGTTTGCTCGTTCCACCATGCCATCTGACATAGCATGATAAGGTGATGTCCTCGTTTTATGTATTCCTAGACGGTTGCACAGTTCTTTGACAAGATCTGAGTTGAACTGACGGCCTTGGTCAGTGTGCAAACTTTGAGGCACACCATGGTGGCTGATGTAATCTTCAAACAAACATTTAGCCACAGTGGTTGCCTGTTGATCAGGAAGTGCATACAAGTTGAGGTACTTAGTAAAATAGTCCATTACAACAAGTACATACCGATTACCACGGCGTTTGAGTGGCAGTTTTGTCAGGTCTGCTGCAATTTTCTCAAAAGGCCTGGATGTGACGATGTTTTGCATAGGGGCCTGTTGGTGTGGTGTCTGTGGTCGCCGTGCTTCACAGGCTGTGCTTTCAAGACACCACTGAGTTATGTCACGTGTCATGTGAGGCCAAAAGCATCTGTTCTGTGCCCCTTGTAATGTGTTTTGTGTCCCGAGAGTGAATGTCCATGTAAAGTTTGAAACACCTCCTTCTGCAAGTTACTAGGAACTACAATCTGTAAAACAGGGTCACCTGGTGGAGGTCTGACTTTGCGACACAAAAGACCATCAACAAGGGTGAGTTTAGGAAACTCTCTCCAGTACTGTCTCATTTCAGGTGAGGCTGCTTTAATGTTTGAGAATGGTGGCCTATGGTCAGTCAACACCCAGTTCCTGACTATTTGCAACTCAGGATCAGCTTTTTGAGCTTGGAGGAAATACTGCCTGTCAATATTCAGGAGTGAACTGTCCACCGTTACAGCTGCAGTATCTGGTGAAGCAGACTGCACGAGCGATATTAAATTCCGTAGCAGTCGAAGCAGTGGGTACAGTCTCTGAGCAGGGTGCCAGCTCAGTGGCTGGAGTGCACATGGATGACTCTATTGGGTCTGTTTGAGTGTGAATGGAAACACATCTCACTTGATTGGCTATAACCATAGGGGTGGTGCCTTCACCTGTGAAGGGACGACGGCACATAGAGTCAGCATTGGCATGTTTTGTACCTTGTCTACAACTAGCAGGTGCCAGGTCACTCTTCCTGAGTAGGGGCAGGACATCATCACCCAGATAGCACAGTCCTCTCCCCATATCCAGAATCACACAGTGAGGCTTGAGAAAGTCAAAACCTAATATAAAGCCTTGACTGACATTTCTGATGACTTGCACTTCATGTTGCAGAGTTTGAGACCCTAGTTTAAAGGTGATGTCTATCATACCCAATGTATCCAAAGTTTGGCCAGTCACCGCTTGTGACATGATAAACTTCTTTTTAATGGGTCTTTTTGCTAGGGAAGGAATTGACATTTTGGTTTCCTCACTGATGAATGAAATAGTGGAACCTGTATCTAGCATGATGTGCATATCAGTGCCCTCAACAATTACATAGGAGGTGAAGTCTTTACTTACAGTGGCTTCAATGTTCACACTTTCAGTCAGGGGGATTGTCATGTCTGTATTACCACTAGGGGTTAGTGGTGTACTGATGCAGTCTGTTATTTCAGTGAGGCAGATGTCTGGGGCTTCCAGAGAAGTAGCTGATGAACACCCCGCATCATCAGCTAACGGCCGTTTCCCTGTGAAAATCTGCCATGATCTTTGTAACCACTCTTAGTGGGATACTGACTGTCCCAGTCCTTTGGTTGTCGTGTTTGGCCTTGGTCCCCATACTCTTGGAATGAAACATGCTTGGCATAGGGACTCGGGCTTCGGCGGTGAGAGTCATAGTGGGGTCTACTGGGAGAGGGTTGCCTCCCTCTCTTTTCCTCATAAGGGCTAAAGGCATGGTCTGAGTAGTGAGTATCTCTGTAAGGTTGTCGGTACCTGTCAGGCTCCCTACGGGTGTAATCTTGATGGTGGCGAGTCCTCTGAGGAGAATAGTGTTCTGGAGAATGATTGGAACGTGAGTATCTGGAGGGGGAATGTCTGTAGCCTGAGCTCCATCTATTTGCATCTCTATCTGGGCTTCTCCCATAAGGTGGGGGAGATCTTTGAGGACGCACATGCATGTGCCTGTCACGGTGGTGCTCGCTGCTTCGCTCATCCAGCTTCAGTCTCAGTGCATCCATATCCTTACTTAAGTCTTTAACAGTAGCAGTGAGGTTCTGAACTGTTTTCCTGAGTTCAATGTCATTTTCACGTACTGAATTTACTGACTGCATTGTACCAATATCTCTGGTGGCAACATTTGGTGAGGACACTGGCATTACTAATCTAGCTGCTTGGCGAGCCCGTTCAGCTTGGGAGGCGACTTGAAAAGCCTCAGTGAAAGTTTTCACCCCTCTTTCATGACATTTGACTTGAAGTTCCTGATCCAGACCAGCAATGAAGCGAGACATTTTCATATACTCTGAAGCATTGTGCTCAAAATCTGGGAAAGCTTCTTTGACAAGCCTGCATACATCTGCTGCATAAACTTCCATTGCTTCATTAGGTAGTCTATGACGGGCATTAGGGAATGTCTGAAATGATGCAATTATATCTTTTTGGCCAAAAGCTGTCTGCAAGTGCTTCTTTGCTTCAGTATAAGAGCCCTGAGTTTCCCGGGGCAGATTATCCCATACAATGAACAGTTCTGGTGGTAGTCTAGTGGGTAACTCAGCTGCTAATACTGTATTCATGTCCACACCACTGTCCTTGTAACGGGCCTCTTGAATTACCTCATAGCGGCGAGCCCATAGTTGAAAAGACTCATGGCCATCGTTGTGAAATGGTGGCAGTAAGGGAATGCCCCTGGGCGCTCCCTGTGTTCTGCTAGATGGCGGCACACCTTGCGCTGAGGCCCCCCTCGTGCTTGTGCTGGCTCGCTGCTCACCGGTGGAGAATGCTTCCTCGTCAGACATGATGAGTTTCCTTCATCTCTTTTATTATTTTTCTTTAGCCCTCGGACGGAGTTAGATGACCGAAACACAGTTTCTAAACTCACTTGAAGCTAACAAAACAAAAAAAATGGAATTGGTAACGACCAGCTGACTAACTGTACTGAAAGCTAAAGCTAAGCTAGCAGTTAGCGTAGCTATCGTTAGCCTATAGCTTTAAGGACTCAAAAAGTTGAGCAGAATCCCAAAGGACTATATTCCACAGGAGGAAATCCCACCGCTGCCACCAGTGTAAGCGACGTGGGTGTGAGTGAGGGAATAAATCAGTCCAATACATTCTGAGTTCTCCTCATAACTTTAGTCACGTTCAAATACAGCTCAGTCCAGTCATCACACTTCTCACCCTTTTCTCTCCTTCTCTCCCGTCAAAATTCTACCCACTGTCTGAACAGCGCCGCCAAGTGGATGACACTACAATATCACCCAAACACTGCATCACTAAACATATGCAAACAGGCAATGTTCAACAAAACACAGTAAACTGATGTTTAACCTTACGTTTACACAACTTTTGCCCATAAGACACAACTTCACTCTTACATTAGCATTAACATTAGCATTAGCACAGCAACTAATCATTTACTTATCTGTTCACTGAAATACTGTTACTGTCTGGGTTCAGCCTGAGAGGAGATATGTGGGATAACGTTGCGGTATTTCTTTAGTGAACATCTAGAGGAAGATTTAGATGGTTGACTTCCAACATTAGTCCTGGAATACACTTATTCCTTCTGATAGCAACAGGAGCAATGGCCGACTGAAAGTAACGTTAACTTGAAAATGCTACATTAGCTTAGCTTTTTATAATTGTTGGCGTACTGCCTGCATGTTTTCCGAGTTTGTCCAGCTGTTTTGTTGCTGTTTCTCGTATAATTGTCAGTGCATTGTAGATTAATTGAGTCCATTAATGTTTTTCTTCCAAGAAGCACTAACATCAGATCGTAGGTAGGTAACTGACAGAGACAGAATGTTACTGAGTGCAATATGCTTCTTATTAACGATAGAGCAACAGGTCAAACGACTAAATCAACTGCTATATGAAAAATATTATTGGCTGCTGGAGGAGACTGTTTGACCAGTCAGGAGCTGCAGTGTTTGATTCTGCTGTATGCAGCTCATTGAATAAGACTTACAACAGTCTACAACAAGTCTCTGGAACTCTTCTGGAGGCATGAACACCATTCTTCCAAAAGATATTTCCTCATTTGGAGTTTTGATAATGGTGGTGGAGTGCGCTGTCTAACATCTCCCATAGGTGTACAATTGGGTTGAAATCTGGTGACTGCAAAGGCCATCGCATATGATTCACATCATTTTCATACTCATCAAACCATTCAGTGACCCCTCGTGCCCTATGAATTGGGGCATTGACATCCTGGAAGAGACCATTCCCATCAGGATAGAAATGTTTCATCGTAGGATAAAGGTGATCACTCAGAACAACTTTTTATTGATTTGCAGTGACCCTTCCCTCTAAGGGGACAAGTGGACCCAAACCATTGTCAGCAAAATGCCCCCCAAAGTAACAGAGCCATCGGATCACCTCACTGTAGGGGTCAAGCCTTCAGACCTGTACCGGTTTTTCCTTTAATTTGTCACCCGTCTGTATGTGTGATTTTCACTCCAGTTGAAACATTTTCAAATCAAATAAATGCATCACGGCTTTATTTGGTTGCTTCCACTTCATTCCATCAACTCCATAAGCAGTCTAAATTTCCATCTCAGTCTTAAAGTGCAGAGAAGACACGGTGTGACTCTGACCAGGTTTCTGATGGATTTTCATCTGCCTGCCTATGAATAACTGACATTCTCTACTCAAGTGTTCTTCAAAGACATCCCTGCTCTCTGTGTCTATAATTGGTTGGGCCTGTCTGCTCTGTCACACAGCCAGATAAAGAAGTCAATTGTTCAGCTTTTAATGTGTATTCAAGAATAAGAAGCCCTTTCACTGCATCCAAATTTCACTCGACAAATTGCAAAGTATTCCACTGTGCATGACATTTAAAAAGACAAGTGAGGCATCTGCTGCTGGTTTGAAATGCTAGACTCTTTCCAGCCAGCCAGCTCACACACATACACACTCACTCAGAATAGCTTTTTAATCAGCAACATCTCCAGTACGGCTGATTTTGTGATTTTCATTCCCATCGTTGTGTTTTAATTCATCTCAGAGGATTATCCATTATACACTGAACCCAATTTAAGCCTAAGCCGAGTGAGTGAAATGCAAATTGGCACAGGGAAAAAATCTGTATGTGTTTATTGCTGTTTCCTCTCTTCCTCCTGCTTTGGTCTGTTTTTGATGAACAAGTAGCCTCTCAGATTCCCCTCTCTGTGTAAAACAAATGAGTTTGATCCAGCCTCTGCTGTTTGCAACCATTGGTCAGCTATAGGATCTACTACATGTTTTGGACAAAAACGTGGCTTTATGTATTTTTTTTGGAACAGGAAATGATTCTTAAATCACAGGGACTATTTCTGTAAAGAGATGTTGCTGTTGAATTTTTGAAGTGTCATTTTTTAATTCTATAAGCACCACAGACAAATTTCAACCCCATCCTTTGTATTGTGGTGGAGGCAGAAATCTCAGAGACAGATATCTCAAAACCTAGACAAATAAAACTTAAACTATCTGCATGGATAGATACCACTAAAGCTATGTGAGAATATATGTTTTTGTAATGTAGGTGTTCCAACCAGAGCAGAAGACTTGAAAATTGAGGCTTGGACTGGAAATGAGGACTTGGGATTAGACTTGGACTTGACTTTCTTGAGATTTGAAAGCAAAAACATTCAAGTCTCTAGTTTTGACCTGGTAAAGTCCTGGAACAATAGAATAGAGGAACAGGCATATTTAATTATTAGACCTTTGGATTCAAATGACTTGGTCTGAGGTATGTCATAAACAATAATAACACAGCTTTGGAAGCAAAATGTTCGAATGTTATGCCATATTAATGGTCAGAATTCAGAGACTTGAAACATTTGATTCTTAAAGAGTACAGTCTACACCTGCTCTATGTGAAAAGTGCCCTGAGGTAACTTCTGTTGTGATTTGGTACTATATAAATGAACTTGAATTGAATTGAACTTGCACCTGACATGCAATTTGCTTGACCTGTCTCAACTGACTCTAGACTTGATTTAGACCAGTCTCAACTTACCCTAGACTTGACCTAGACTTGTCTTGACTGACTTAAAAATGGACTTTGACTTGTCTAGGTTGGCTTGAAACTTATCGTGGACTTTTCTCAGCTGACTCGAGACTTGACTGGACTTGGCTTCACTGACTTGATAGCTACTTGACTTGGACGTGTCTCGACTGAATCAAGACTTTTTTTTTCAAAATTCATTCAGATAATTTATTACTGTGTTAATGAAACATTGATTGCAATTTGTCTTGATGTGTGCTTGGGTTAGACAAAAACAATACAATACAAACACTCATCAACAATACAATACAGATACACATCAGCATAAACATATCGAAAATACTCGAGCAAAATAAATGAAACATCAGCATAAACATATAAAATACTCTAACAGAGTAAATAAAACACACGTTTCTGTGCATTAAGAAACCCCCTAGGGGACACAGTTAAATTAAGATCATGGACTGAACTGATGATGGGGAGTTAAGGGCCCTCACTGCCTCAAGATATGTGCTGTGTAGTTCTTCTCTTCATACTATGCAACCTGGAGCCAGGAGAATATCCTCATTCTGAATATCAGTAAAACTTAAGAACTGATAGTGGACTTCAGCAGGAAGCAGCAGAGGAACTACCATCCACTCAGGATCAGAGGGGCTCAGGTGGAGAGGGTTGACAGCTTTAAATATCTCAGTATCAACACTCAGGACCTGTCTTGGTCCCACCACTTCAACACCCAGGTAAAGAAAGCCCGTCAGTGTGTCTACCACCTCAGACGCATGAATGACTTCAAGCTCCCCCTCAGAGTGCTCAGGAACTTTTACACCTCCACCATAGAGAGCATCCTGTCTGGGAGCATCACCACCTGGATGGGCAGCGGCACCAAAGAAGACTACTTGGCCCTTAGGAAGGTGGTCCACTCGTCTGAGCGAACCATCAGAACTACCCTCCCCAACCTGCCAGACATTTATTGCAGGAGATGCAGATCAAAGGCCAAGAAAATTGTCAGGGAGCCCAATCACCCCAGTAACAGACTGTTCTCACTGCTGCCATCAGAAAGGCATTACTGCTGCCTGAAGGCCAATACAGAGAGGATGGCACACACACACACACACAAACACACACACACACACACACACACACACACACACACACACACACATTCACACGTCCAAGTCTGGTTTTCTAAGGACTATCAAGACAATTTGCACTTTGTACAATTTTGTACTTTTTCCTTTGGATATAGTACGCACCATATTTTACCTCCAAGTTAGTCTACACTATTCACACAACTCTGTGTACTGTGTATATGTGTCTTATTTTAATCACCCTCTTAAATTATTGTGTGCTCTTTTTAATTATTGTTTTGTTTACTGTTGTGTTAACTGAGCCGGAACAGGTACATAAGGCATTTCACATTTCACATTGTACTGTATATGATTGTGTATGTGACAGAATTTGAATTTGAACCTTTCTCCTGAAGGGAGGGGGACAAAAAGTTCATTGGCTGGATGAGAGGGGTTTCTGATTATTTTCAGACCCATCCTTAGCATGTGGGTATTATGAATATCACAAATGCTTGGCAAATCTTGACCAATGATTTTTGATGCTATTTTCACTACCTTATTAAGCTCCTTCCTGTCATCGGCTGAGCAGTTTCCATACGACACTGTGACAGAGAATGTGAGAACACACTCTGTCACAGCTCTGTAAAAAATCATACATCCTTGCCTTTTTCGCAGAAAGAACGATCTTTGGTAGGCTTTCTGCACAATGTGGCTTATATTCCATTTAAGAGAAGAAGATAAGTGGTCCCCAGGTATTTGAAGTTTACTACTATCACAACAGCCTGATCATTGATAACAAAGGGCTGAAGCTCATCACAACTATCTGCATGGTTTTGGAGATGTTTTAGGGTTTAGTTGTTATGAGCACACCACTCAACTAGTGAGGAGACTTCTGCTCTCTAAGCTGTTTCATCATTGGAAGAGTTCAGACATGTTGCAGTGGTGTCAGTGATGCGCAAATTTGAAGATTGTAACTGAGTCAGAGAGAGAAATACAATTGTTAGTATACACTGAGTACAGGGGAGGCAAAAGAACACAGTCTTGGGGAGCACCAATGCTTATGGGCATTCATAACTTGTTGTTGACTTTAACTATTTGTGATCTATTGGTCAAAAAGTCAAAGATGCAGTTACACATGGACCTGTTGACACCCATCTTTAGGAGTTCGTCTTGTTGGAATAATAATACTAAAGGCAGAACTTAAGTCAATAAATAGGACAAATGCACAGGTAGGGTTGACTGACCAAAAGGGGCCCATACTACTGAGTGATATGCATTGGAGTTGACACAATAGCAATGGTCCAACGTTTTATCACCCCCTGTTTGTTGCTTGTACTTGGGCAGTGATTTGACATGAGACAAGTTGACATGATTAAAATCACCTGATATTAAAACCACTGAATCCAGGTTTGAGTTCTCTCCTTCCATGATCTGTGCCTCTAACAGTTGCCAGGCATCCTTTGCTCCTGCCTTTGGGGTATTCTACACTTGACTTGGACTTGTGTCAACATACACAAAGCTTGACTTTGTGTATGTTGGCAATTTTCTATAGTATTGTTATTGTCAACCAATTTTATGTGCAGGGCCAAACCAACAATGATCTGATCTACTTACAAGTATTGTGTAGTGTCATGTCAGTGAGCCACACCACTGCATGGTCACCACTAAGGCAACAAATATGATATGTGGCAGTGATACGGAGGTCTGGGACCAGGATAGGATGGATGAACAAAACTATGAAAGTTAGGTGGTAATAAGGCAGATTTTCCTTTAAAGTTGTCTCTCTAAAGGCTGCAGACTGCTTTGAAGCCGTCTGACTCCAAATGAATGACACACAATCCCACGTGCACAGAAATGTTATTTGTTCCAGAGAGGCGGGTGAAATAAATTGGATGGGTGGTATCTGAGCAGAGGGCAGGATTGTGTTTGTGCCTCACTGTGTGTAAGTAATGACACAGCAGAGAAAACATGGCTGCTGCTGGTGTCCACCTGCTGCTTCCATTTGCCAGTCTGGATAGGATTTTTCAGCTTTTGCACAGAGATGACTGACTGTTGATCAATATGTATTGATTTCCAGCTTCACCTCTACCTCTCTCATGTTTCATTTGTGCTCAGTCTCTGTCCCTCACTCCTCTACCCTCTCACATTCTATCACAGACTCCCTTCGATTCATCTTCTCCCTCTGTCATCTCACTGTGTTCTGTGCATTTTCTTCTTCTCATGCCAGCTCACTCCCATTCACTTTCTGATTCTAATTAAACTTTATTGGTTTGAGGGAAATTAAACCTGTGTTGCCAAAGCATACATACATATACACACAATATGATGATAATATATGATGAGTAGTGATAAAAACATTATCTGCATATTATTAAAAAATATACAGTCATCAATTAAAAAGTTAAATTCAATTATAATGTCCTTCTTAATGCATACGACTTTATGTCTTTGTCTGAGGGTGTATGAGTCTTGTTGGTAATATAGGATTTTCTGTTTTCTGTCAGTTGTTGGTATGTTGGAGTACTTATCAATCTATGATGGTGTTTTTTAATTTGTCAACAGCAATAATGGATCTTTCTCCTAGTTGCTCTGGATAATCCACACACCTTTCTGTCCAGGGCTTTCATTCGACAGACTATTTTGGTAGAAAGTAGTTCTCACAAAAAGTGAGACAGTGAGATCTGTGGATTATTTAGAGGGACAGGTACCATAAATGACATTCCATTCACCTCCACTTTGTTGGGGTGAAGGCAGATATCTCAAAACCTGGACAAATAAATCTACTTTTTTTTTTTTACCGAATTTGAGTGAGCTGACCCTTTTAAATATGACAGTGAAAACAGCATAATAAATTAGATTAAAACCATAAATAAAGTTGTTTGCATGTAGAATAGAAGTGGCTCATTTAATGCAGCAATACATTAAGTCAAGGTAGCCTGACATACATATGCATTGTTATAAATATCGGACATTGCATGAAGAAGTTAAATGTCACTTCCTGTGTCCACTATGTAGTGCTAGAGAGCACCCACTGATTATAAGTCATGTTGCTGTATATCATGTATAGACCACACCATGTAATTTTCATGTAAATCAGATGACGTTTGTCACGTAAGGCCAACTTTCTGTGTCAGTAGGTGGGGCTATGATTATGACTCAGCATTGACATGTAGATGTGTTTAGGCTGGACTCTTATCAAGCATGAGAAATGTGACACAGATTGGACAATGTAGAGCCGAGGTACAACAAATTCTTGTTTAATGCCCCAAACATGTTTTGGGCAAAATTGTCCGGCACGCCACACCAAGGGCATTCCATGAAATCTAAAAAGCTTCACTATTTAGCATCACAAATCTGTTTAGATGTAACTTACCAAATTTGAAGTTGCTCTGGTTAAATTTCTAGGAGGAGTTCATTAAAATACAACACCTGTCAATGGCTTCACTTTGTGAAAAAAATGCGAAGTAGATTCAAAATGGCTGACTTCCTGTTGGAATTAGGGTATGGCTCCAAGAGGCTATTTAAGTCTGGAGATGTTACATCTGCCTACCAAATTTCGTACATATATGTCAAATTTAAAGATGGGGGCTTTGAATTTGAAATTTTGGAGGGGGTGCCCTCAAGCCATTGTGCCACACCCATGCCAAAGACACATATCAGATATCAAGATACACCACTTTTGATGCATGTGCAAGGATTTGTGAGTTTTCAAGCACCCCTAGCACCTCAAACATGCTAAAAGTAATTAGGGAGCACTATAGAGCCAATGTGCCACGCCCAAGCCCAATTGTGATACTAATCGCATTACTTACTAATTTGAAAAAAATGTTGGGCAAAAAATTTTTAAAAAAAATATGTAATATGTCGATAATGCTGAGAGCAATGAAACCACTGAATTCCATGCACATCAAAGAAACATTATTCCAAAATGGCCCTGTGTTTGGGGGCACTATGGAGCCAACTGGCCACGCCTGAGCCCAATCACTACAGAACATCGCAATTTTCGCCAGTTCAGATGTGCGTGCCATTTTCATGAGTTTTCAAACATCCCAAGCCCCTGAGAAATGCAATGGCGTACTATAATAATAATAATAATAATAATAATAATACAAATAATAATAATAATGATAATAATCCCTTCAAAAACAATCGTTTCCTCACACTTTCAGTGCCAGGGACTGTAGGGCCCTTGGCACAAGGGAACGTTCAGCCCCTGGCACTTTCATGCCTGGGCCCTAATAATAACAATAAACCCTTCAAAAACAATAGGTCCGTTGGGCCCCTGGCACTTTTGTGCTTGAGCCCTAATAACTAATAATAATAATCTCTACAAAAACAATAGATTTCTCAACTTTCAGTGATTTTAGCCAAATTTAGCCATCAGTTAGTTAGTTTTATGTCACAACAATTTCATTCAAGAAATTTAAAAAAAAAACTAATTTCTGACCTGCCAAAATCCGATCATACAAGAGCCAGATTATTGATCTATCAGGGATTAATCAGGTGTTGTGACCTCAAACTGCATGACAAATGACAATAGATCTGGCAGAAATTCTGCCCGATTCTAAAATTAGTCAGGGATGACCAATTCAGCATTAAAATCTGGCTTAATCCTGCCCAGTTTTAACATGGCTGCATCTCTTATACAGTACCTCTAGGTGTAACCGATGGATACCTAGAGGTACAGGTAGTGTATATACCTCTCTTTGGTTAAACAAAGTCTAAGACCTCTTTGATTTAAAGTCTTGTGATCATTTGACCTGTACTGAGATTCTTTCTCTGCACTGAAAGACGTAAATATGCTGTTGTTCCTCAGGTTCTGTGTATGATCACAGCTCCGGTCACCATGATCCTGTCTTCCCAGCAGGACGCCTCCTTCGCCTTCGCCTCCCTGGCCATCGTCTTCTCGGTCTACATCACCCTAGTGGTTCTGTTCATTCCTAAGGTAAAACCAGACCACTGTCCTCCACTCATCATCTCCTCCCTGCAGATTACAGCAGCAATTTAAGTGTCAGCTTTAATGAATCCCCTTTCACAAGGGATCTAAGTTGTCTGGGCTGCTATAATATATCACGTAACGGCCTGTAGATTGGCCCCAAATTGCTGTGTCAGCATCAATATCTGCCTAAGTCCTCAGCAGTCTGCTCTGTTCTGTCAGCCTAGGCATCTATTCATCTATTCATCTGAGGACCAGTTTGAATGATACATATGCTCTCCACTTCTGTAAAGGAAAATTCACTTCTTGGTCATAGACTATATTGCCAATAGTATGTGGATACCAGTAAATTTCACCCATATGTGACATTCCAAACCATGACTATTAATCTACTACTACAACAGCCTCCACTCCTCTGCAGTCTGGCTTTCCACTAGATTTTGCAACATGGCTGTAGGGAGAGCAAAATACACTTAGGTATGTGGCAATATGCTGTATTTATGATCATGATTGGGTGGGGTATGTCTTTTTTAATTGTATTAAAGAAGAATTATAGTCACAAATTTAACAAAATTATTTAAAAAGAAACAAAGAAAACAAACCATTATGGAGGTTTACATAAGAATTAAAGAAGGAAGTAAAAGATAAAATATAAAATGCATAATATTATAAAATATATAATATATGGTCAGATACCTGCATATAGAAAAGATATAACATAGACAGATATTGTTTTCATTACTCCTACTGTTTATAACAGTTCAGTAATCACCATCACTGCTAAGCTCCACAGACATGGTGACATTGCTCCTTATGGGTGCTACCAGCCAGGAATCAGGAACACACATGCTGAGAAAGCCAGAGCAGGAAACCTCCACTTGTGCAGTGGATTATTATAATTATTTTTAAAAAAGTGAAATGTAAGATGGATGTTAGTGGCATGTGATGTGAGTGCTCACCTATTAACCTATAACCCATGACTGTAGTTGGCAGAGTTCCATCTTGGACTAATTTTGACCTTCCATACTTACCATAGTTGTGCACATATCGAAAGGACCTCAACAGTGATTTTTCATAAATTACAAATTGCATATCAGAGATAACCATTTAGAAAGGGTGTAGTTATGCTGCTTTTATTGCTCAATTCATTTTTAATTAACATTTCACTGTTTTATTGTAATCAATCCGTGTAACTTCGTCTGAATTGATTTTGTATTCTGAAAAATGGACATGAAAGCATTTTCTGATGAGAAATAGAATTTATAGAAAAAGGCTCGAAATTCTGTTTTTTCATTCACAAGATTTATTTTTCTTGATAAGGAGCTATCCAGATTAACATTAAATCTAACCCTTCTGGGTTTATAGGCTGTGTCCAGTCTATAAATAAGCATAGAATGGCCTGCACAGAATAAGTGCAAGACAACAATGGTCTGCCTGAATTATTAGTGGTCCCAACTATTTTATTAAACTTGATATCCTGCCCACACCCATGTAATTTCTCAAACATTAAACATTTCCAAATTCAACATAAATTGGCTGCAAAATGATCACACATCCTCTGTTAATATATCACATCCACTAATCTGTCAACAGCAGCCTAATCCCTTGGCCAAATGAATAATTAAAGCTCTACTGCACTTCTTCTGCACTACAACAGCACATATTGAGGACCCTACCTAACTTTTATAAAAGTTGATGGCATCATGTTGTTGGCTTGAGATTCCATAGGAGAGTTTTCTTCCAATGTTACACTAGAACTGTGAAATAGGTCTGGCAATGCACAGACCATTTTTGATTATTTGGTTGAAAATATGCTGCTAACAATAATTATCTTCTCAGGTAGAAGAATTTCCCAGTAGCAAGAAGTAAAAAACATTGTAGCCTACATATTAGCCTAATAGAACATAGGCCATGGTTTTGGAAATATTAACTGAATATAATAAATGTCCTCACATGAGATCCTGCTAACAGCCAATAGTTGCCTACAATAGCCTAATCGATCTATGATCATAGTTAATTTAATCTCATCAGACATATCTGCCAAAACAGAAAAGTCCAACCATTAAAATTATCAACCCCTGACCACAGCATAAGTATAATGTATCCTAGTTTTTTCATCACTGTTATGTTAGAGTGGCAAGAAAGGAGTGTAGAAGTGAGAGCTTGGGACCACACACAACTGTCCACCAGGTGGCAGTGATATACCATAACACAACTCAAATAACATGACATGTCTTGTTTTAATTTGGATATTTCACTTGTATCTTAGTGTGCATTAAACCCCCAGTCCATATTTGCCATTCTGTGCATTTGTCAGTCACTTGTAAAGCACATTGAATTGCATTCAACTTGTAAGGTGCAATATCAATGAAGTCTGACCAATTTAATGATTGATTGGAGGGGATCTTTAATTTAGGGTGAGGCCCACTGTATGAGGCTTCTTGTTCTCTCCTGTACCACCTGTTTCACATGTTATCTGTTACTTATGCTGTTTGTATATGTGAAAAGGTAAAATTACTAGATTACTCTGTGATTATCTAAAATCTCACAGAGTAAAGCATTTGAAAGTTGCAAATGTTAAGTGCACATAATTTGTTGTTAAGGAGCTAAAATTTGCACACACTGGTATGGTAATTGTACTGGTAATTAAACAATGCAATGGATGATAATAGTAGACATTACTGTTGTGTGGTTTACATAAAGTAATAATAAAATAAACACTTAAATAAGGAGTTTGTTTAATGGTTCACATGTAGTTTGTCTTGTTGGACTCTGTTGGAAAACTGTGTCTAGTGATGTCCCAGCATCCCCAGATTGGCAGTTAAACAGAGTAAAATGTTAAGACCCAGGTGGTTAAAGATTTTAGTCAATTCAGGATTAGGAAGGGAATTGGCCTGGTATCATCACGATGTTATAGTGAGTGATTTGTACAGCAGCCTGTCCTGTAAACTGCATTTTGTCATGCCATCTGTGTTTCTCCTCCAAAGGATCTCCAAACACAGGGGAAGTTATTGGTTGTATTTGCAGCAGTCAAAACTGCACACTGTCAGCAGAATATTCCTATTATACACACATCAGGAGCGCCAAACTCAGCACAAAATGTCAAAAGACTTGGGAGTCTACATGATATAGCAGTTCTACTTGAGAGCATAAATAAACTAATTGTTTCTAATGTTGGGCCTCAACACACAAAGAAAGACCTGCATGATAAGGGCGCCAGGACAGACAATGGGAGTCCATTTTGGACTCCATTTCCGCTAATGCTTTGCAAATTTCGCACATAGGTGCTAAACAGGAAATGGTCTTCTTTCTTCCCTCTCTTGCAACTAACATGCACACACTCACGCATGCACACATACATACATCTGATGGTCGGATAACGTGGGACTCATCACATGTGTTTTTCACGGAATTGGGTGACTGCAAGAAGCCAATCACCAGGCGGCGCCATCTTGCTATTGTCTAACCAAGACACTGCCATACTTCCGCCATTTGGTTCTCGCGTGACGTGACTTCCTCCCATAGTCACGTCCACACCCCAAACAAGCCCCCAGGAACAGCGCCGGGCTGTGAGGCCAATTTGACATAGTGGCCAAACCGTGTAATTACAATGTCACGTGACGCTATTGGGCCCAAAAAGACTTGTTTCCATAGACTTAAATTGTGAAAGAGATGTCCATAAATCAGCAGATACATTTTTTTGAGCATCACAACCCCCGTGAAATGACTCATCTCAGAATTTGATTCATTCAGTCCAATCACATTTAGAAAGTCTGAAAGAGCCGCACAATTGAATTGTTTTATCCCCATTCAAGTTAGCCAGAGGGCTAAACCGGAAGTAGCCAGAAGTAGCTGGCTCGGCCGGCGAAAGCCACTAGTGTGCTTGCTCTATGGGCCCAATCATCCCAGAAGATCCGGGTAATTTTATATGTGGAAGTCGAAATTTTATGGCTTCATGCGCCACTGAGCAACTTTCATAGGAACAAACGGGACCCCGCCTCCAACGCTGTATCCAGTTCTCTTTATACATCCATGGCCCCAAACCCTTGACATCATCACGCCAGATCATGTTGCCACTGCGAGTCAGTCAGTCATTGAGAGAGTCAGTGCTCGAATTCAACACTTCTTTGTTCACCTGTGAATATTGATATCACTCAGATATTAACATTCTAGGTGAACTCTTTTATGAGACTACCTTATTTGGTTATTGTTCCCGGTTTCTGGGTGGTGCTCTGTAGTTGTTAATTCATATTAATAATCCTATTAAGTTTTATAATTAATTAATTATCACTGATAATTGTTAATTATTGCTAATAACCAACTGTGCTCCTCACAGATCCAACATATTGGTGCCCTCCCGTGTGAAACTCCCCTGATATCAACAGTTAGTGCCCGCATTATTGATTGATATTAATAATCTCTTGATTTCATAATTCATACTTATCTATGATAGATATGAATTATTACTAATAACCAAACGCACTCCTACCCTACCCAACACTGATAGAGAAATACAAACAAACACAACAATAAACAGAAACTGCATAGAAACAACAATTCAGACATTTAATATGGAACATGGTCCTCCTAAACTGCATACAGGACAGGCTGATAAATCTGATGGCAGACTGTTTTAAGATTGATGGCAGCAGCTTCATTCTGTAGAGGAAAAAGAGAAACAGCTTTAATTTTCTATAGTGAAAGCCAACTCCTGGTCATAATTTTATTACAATTTAGCATATGGAATTTATGGTTTGGTATTTATAATGAGGCTTACTCTCAATCTAAGCAGCCATCTAAGCGATATTATATACAAACAAAACCCAAGACTGAGCATTTGGCTTCTGTGAACATCTACTTAGTGTTAAAACTTACCCTACCGTAAGGCAATAAATCTGCAGATTATTTTCACAATTAATTGGTTAATCACTTGGTTTACAAAATATCAAATAGCAACATTCATCTAATTTTCTCCAACTAGCTGAGAAGTTGGAGAAAATGATGAATGTTGCAGACAACACTGACTATGATGAGATACAAAATAACATCAGCATTGCACGTGCAATTTACAGTATGTGATATGATGTAATAGAATTATACATATAAACTGTAAAGTAGAGTTGCAACAATTCGTTGATTAATCAATTAGTTAGCCAATAAAAAAAATAATCAGCAACAATTTAATAACTGACTCAATGTTTAAGTAATTTTTTGCTCCACATTATCAAATGTGAATATTTTCTTCTTTTTTTAGTCTTCAAAGATAGTAAATTGAATATCTTTGGGTTTTAGACTGTTGGTCAGACAAAACAAGGCATTTGAATATCAATTTGGGCTTTGGGAAATTGTAGTATATTCTGATATTTTATAGACAAATTATATATATATAATTTTTTAGACAAATTAATTGCAAAAATGAAAATATTCTTTAGTTGCAGCCCTACTGAATACATGCCCCAAAACTGAAAAGTCGAATATCTGTCATCTCAGCTAGTCCTATTCTGGTAATTCCCCTAAAATCAGATGCCTGGTGACATATATTCTGGTCATGTGCAAAAATATCTTAAACTAAATTTAGCATATTTATATATCTAGTTATAAACCAATAAATCAATGTTTAGCCAACTGTCATTATGACCCTTGGTTAAAGTGTAGAGAGTAATGGTTCCAAATGATGTAAAGGTGTCTGTTGAACATCTTCAGTAAATAGTAAACATCACATCTTTGATAAGGAAAACATGCATGATTTGCAGATGCGGCGTCTGATCACACGGGGTGAGTGGCAGTCAGACGCCCAGGAGACAATGAAGACCGGCTCGTCCACCAACAACAACGACGAGGAGAAATCCAGACAGCTGGAGAGAGAGAACAAGGAGCTACAGAAGATAATCCAGGAGGTCAGCCAAGCTCTTCCTGTTCCTCACATCATTCTTTATTCTTTCCTTTTCTTTACATTTAAAATGTAAATGTCAAGAGAGACATGACCAAGAGGGCAGCACAAAAAAAGATGTTGCTCTTGAGTTTTTAATGTAATTTTTTAATCGTTCAAAAATATTTACTTAAGATCTTACTAGCTTTCACCTGAGCTTTCATCTGCATGTCACAATCCTCCTGAGCAGATGGAGTTATGTAATATGTAATACTTTGAGCAGCACAAATAAATTCTGTTCACCTCTATTGTACTGAGTGGAGGCAGAAATATTCTGAGTCTGACAGTTCAAGACTTGAGTAAATGAAAATAAAGCTATCAGTATGGCTAGATAACTGAAACCAGCCTAGAACCCCGGTCATCCCCATTTTTCTAGTCTTTCCTCACAACTCCTGACAAGCATCTTTTAAGTTAAAACATACCAGAAAACTATCTTACAGAAGTTGCTACTAGAAGATATTGTTGAATCTTTGTTACCATTTATGTTCTCAGAAAGAGGAACGTGTGTCAGAGCTGAGGAACCAGCTCTCTGAGCGACAGGCCCTGCGATCGAGGAGAAGAGCATCCACCATCACTAATCAGAACCACAGCTCTCCCCCGCTCACCATCCCCCAGAGTGACCCAAGATCCCTGGCCCCTCCTCCAGGGTACCCAGCCCCCACCTCTGACCTCCATCCTGTCCCTCCATCTTTCGCCAACTCATCCAGCCTCTACCAGCCGGACAGCAAGATCAGCCGCAATAACTGCCACACCAGCCGGCTGCAGCTACTCTACAAGTGAGGTGAAGGTGAACAGTGGAGGGAGGAGGACTGTCATGACGTTCAAAACTACATAGAGGTGGAGAGAATGAGGTATGAACATGCGATTCAGTAATAAATCAGTATCTGTTGGAGGAGCTGAGTCATACAGATCACCTGAGTACAACCAGTGGAAAGGCTAATATCTAAGAATCTTCAGTGAGGATCTAAATTTCCACTTGTTCCACTTTTCCCAAGCTAATCAATATGTTGCTCTTATTTTCTCCCAAAGAAAAAAAGATGTACATACATTTTGTTATACAATTTTGCATCTGTCATCTACCAGTGATTTATCATGTGCCAGATGGGGTTTGAGAAAAAAATGCTCAAAACTGACTATTCATTAAGCCTAGCCCCCTAAGCTCTGGTTGCTAAGTCTGGTAACCGTTCCATTGTAGCATAGCACATATGCAGTTCAAAGTAATAATGGTGACAGCTTTACCACTCAAAATTAATAGTGATTTTTGAAACAATGTATCCTTAATTTCAATTGTGGATTTCAAAGGTAAACAAAATTAAGCTTTCTATTTCTAGTCGGTGACCTCCATTTTTATCAGTTTCAATGTCAACTGTTGCAGGCAAATTTTATCAACTCTAGACAGCTAAAAAGCTTATAAACCTGAGCAAATCTGGCAGTTGATTAAAAACTGTCTTCAACTGACTCACTGCAAAATGTCTCTGTAACGGGGTCTGAAATAAGCAGTTAATGGCTACATACATGATCATGCTTAAACACTGAGGCTAAAGTTAACAGGCAAAGGATTAGCATCCTTGCCAGTTGATGATTCATGTGGAAGATATGGAAATAAAGGAGCAAATTCGTTCTATTTTGAATGATAGCTAGTTAGCCCTACAATAATACAGTATGATAAGCAAAAAAACAAAAAAGATCAGACTGTTATTTCATTCTTACATAACCCTATATGGTTGCTCAATATAGAAAAACATACTTGACCAAGCAACACAGAGGTTTGAGTTATGTTTTAATGTTCATATTCTCAAACAATATGTTTAATGCAATGTGTAACAATGTAACAAGTTTGGCTTGGGAGTGTAAACTTCCCTGAATCCAGTAAAGAGCATGTGCTGTTAACATTAGCCTAAACTCTGATGTAGTATCATCCAGGACCAGCCCTCATGTAGTGGATGTGTCAGTCCTAAATGGAGTTTTTTCTAAAGTAACCTGTATTGCCTCCAAACAATGTAGTTATGACATTCTAACTCTTGGCCTTGGACACAAAGTTAGATTACTACTGTAGTAGTAAGCTACTTATCATGCTAATGTTTGCAACTTGTGTTACAACAGATAAACACACTGTGTAGAAACAACCCACCAAACTTTATATACAAAGTATAACTCCTACTAGAGCCCCAAGCACACAAATTCAAAGCTTGACAGATCTTCCGTGGCTAGTCACAGTTGCAAAGACAGAACAATCTCTGTTCAGGGGAAGGGTGCAATAAATAGTCAATTGGAGACCAAGGTATTATGGCAAAGCATTTATCATATCTGTACCTTGCCATAATGCCTCCTAATGTCTTGCGATAGTACTATACTAGTACTGTAGACAAAAGGACAGACTTCATGATAAATGATTCCAGTTTTGTGAAGTAACTGGTTGTATCCATATCATAAAAAACTAATTTTTAGCTCCTTTTGTTAAATGTTTGGAGATGTTTTTTACATTGTTATTGGTCTCTGTTCAAAGAGACTGCTGCGTCATTGTACATAGTTGTGTGTGTTCATGCTAAACCCCCATCACTGTGGATGAACTCCTGATCAAAGAAAAGCTGAGGACACGGCTCTCATCTCATCTGTCAGATATTTACTGTATCCAAGTGTTGTGACTGCCACACTCAAGAGCTGAAGGAGCAATACATGAGGCTAAAAGCATGAATTACAACACCTTTATGTGTTTAATGCGTGGATGCAGCTGTTTAATTTAAAAAAGACAGATAAATGCCAGAAATTAAATACAATGGACCAGCTGTCAACTGACAAGGCCTAAATGTTAAACCATAAGGCTAATGCAGACACAATTTGTTGGTATGTAATATTTAAGCTTTTTGAAGTTGTTCTCCAGGATTCTTTTCACGTCTAAATGAATGAGTGTATTGGAGGACTACACGTTTGAGAGACTGAGCGATTCATACCTGTCAACACCTCCAGTTTTTCCTGGGTTTCTCCTGTATGTTCGTCCCCTCTCCCTCTGTGTTCCCATTTTGTTGTTTCTCCCGGGAAATTCCCATCATTTGCATGACCCTCAACCTTTTATTATGAATAATCGTCATACACACAGACGACCCACAATTTCAACCCATCTGTCACCACAACCTGATTCAAGGGGCATGTGCACAGCTGCTCTCTGCGCAGGCAGTCTTTTCTCCTGTCCTCTGTCCTCCTCCCTCTGCTGCTTATGTGATTCACTGCCTATATGTACTGCTGGTAGAGAGGATGAGGAGGAGCCAGTAGCTAAGTTTATAAGAATTTTCCAAATTTTAAGATACATTGCAAACTCAGATAAATTGTTAGGCTACATACAGACAGCTTTCGAGTTATTAGCTTAACCAGCGCACTGTGGATGTGTAAAACATACTGGTATTGGGTGGGACACTGCAGGCAAAGCAGTTGAAAATATCACTTTTCTACATGTTTATGCTTTTTGAATAGGTTGTTTGATAAAGTATATATTGGCTTTTTACTCGCAATGGTTTTGTTGCACTTACAGTAACAAGCATAGTTGTCGTCAACTCAAGTAAAACGTTATCTTTCACGTCATCCCCCCACCCTCCAACCCCCCCACTCCCATATTTTGAAACCTAAATGTTGGCAGGTATGGAGATTTGTTTCTGATTGAAAACACAACAGTTCAGACTAGTATTAGCTGATACTTAGAGCAGCAGCTGTTGAATTTTTTTTGTTTTACTTTCATGTGGATTGGACAGAGGATGCATGAATTCACATGCATTTCAGTCCTTCAATTTCAGTTTCATGTCTGTCTGACAAAATTTATTTTATTGATTGGCCTTTTTGTCATTATTTCACAATAGATAAGTCTGGCACATTAGTCATTAATTTGTTAAATGTACTGATATAATTAGATATAATTAGTCAAAGGGGCTGTAGTCAGCTGGGGAAAAGAGTAATGTAGATATTAGCATCAGTCACCAGCATATGTAGGGTGATAAATGTTTTTGTTTTTAAAAATCTGGGAGCATGTACTGAAAAGGAGGGCCCAGTATGGATCCTTGTGGTACTTCACAGGTCATGCTGACCTGCTTGGAAGTAAAATTTCCAATGGAGATAAAATTGTTTCTATCCTGAAATTCCAAATAGAGAATATAAACTCAGGTTGAATTTAGATATAAATTCAAATTTAGTACCTGCTGGCACAAATACTGTATCTCCACAGTAAGTACTGTATACTTGACCCAGAAGCACAGCAGTTGTCATTTTAGTTTTCATGTCTGTCTATTACCAGAGCAAGTCAGTGTTAGATTCAATGCCCTAAGGTTAGTTAATATCACCTCACAAAGTTCCTCTACAGCTGTAAACAAAATAGTCTATCTGGTTGTTCTTGAAAACAAAACCAACGAGCCCACATCAGATTTCCCCTGTGCAGACTGCTGCATTTCACTTCTTGTGTTCACTCTTCTGCTTTTTTGCTCTCACTTCCAAATACCATGGCTCTTTCTGGGTATTTTGTGGACAGTACAGTTCACAGATACAGTTCCAATGAAACTGTTTTCATTGCAGAAAGTGAACTTAGAAATTATAGCACGTGTTTGACTTCTGTATACCTAATAATAACTTGTCTAACATAAAATGACAGCATGGGGCTCTTGGTGTCTCAATGTGGCTCCGTGAGTTGCTGTGAATCACACAACTGAGTCTCAGACTTAAGTGGAATGAGAAGGCTTACAGTATCTTCAGCAGTGCACAGATGGCTTTAGTGTTACTGCAGGAGGTCTAGCCTGTGCTACTTCAGTCAGTTCTTTACAGACAGTTTTATTTCATTGAGAAGCTTTATTGTATTAAACACAAATATTAAGTACAGACTCCACTTTATGCCATGTCTTGATAAATGAACAACAAAAAGGGACCAAAAATAATGCAACCATCAGCTTTGAAAACGTGGAAGCTGGGAGGTTGTGGGATTGAGTGTAAGGCCTTCACTGTGTAAGGCCTCTGGTGAATTAGACAGTAGGCATTTTAAAATATATAGTTCAATAATCAGCTCTTACAAAACTGAGTACACCCTTGGTCAATATCACTAAACTGTTAAGTAATTACAAATTGTTTCTATTTAATACACTTTTAATTTGTTTTTAGACTAAACCTAAGAATAATTAAGCCAGTTCATTTGAAAAACTGATTCATTTAACATTTTAATGATATTGCACAGGGATGTATTCAGTTTGCTTATTATGTCAACATAAAGCCTCTATAAACAAAATGTGTGTTGGGCTATCATGTCACTGGTTTTGTGTCTGTCTTGTGTCTGATTGGTCATGCAGTAGTTGAACCAGGTTTCATTATCTACTGTATAGTTAACAAGGCTCAGAGGTTCAGAGAGGTGTCAGGTTCACCTTTCGGTCAACAATTTAAGTCACAAGTGGTTCTTTTCAGACTAAAATCTTCAGTCAATTGTATATATGTTTCCCAAAATCACAAGTTTGTGTCTTTACAACCTCTACAACAATAGTGGATATTTAACTCGTGAGACATATCATAGTCTGGTCATATGAGGCGATAGAAATATAAGGAAACATGATTTGATGTAATTTTAACAGTCCATCAAATTTTGAATGGGACATTCATATACTGCATATCAACATATTATTCTGATTGCAGTAATATCCCAACGTGCTTGCAGTAGTAATTAAAGGGAATGATGAGGTAATATCAATGCTGGATTACCAACAGGTGAAAGCATGGCACCACCCCAGGGCCCCAGGCCTACAGGGGCCTCAGGGCACACAGTAAGCCTGTGTTAATTTAGCTGAGAATTAGCTGGGCAATATGGACCCCTGAAGCACAGTATGAGCTGACATGATAAGGGCCTCAAGATGCTTACTCGATCTTGAAGCCCTGTCCTGAAGAGTTTTCCTGTGTCAATATCTAGTTTATGAGATTCATTTAATCAGGTTTGTGTTGATATGTAGCTCTTCTTTAACTAATGTGTCTAATCAATTTACCAAACACCAAATCTAAAAAAACATATTTCTTATTTTACCAGGATTGAAATTTTACCTTACCCTGTTTTAGATGTCTGAACTAACCTAACTTGCTCAACTGTTAAGCTTAAAGGGTTATTTCATCCAAATCCCATAAAAGACATATTTTCTCACTAATCTCTCATGTTATCTAGCCATACAGATTCTGTTTTGTGTTTTGTTTTGGTTTTTTGCCAAAGTATTAAGATATCAGCCTCTCAAACTTGTCCATGCACAACTGCTTCCACCCCAGTACAATGGAGGTGAATTGAATTTAAGTTGCTGTGCTCACAGCATTGAAAAAACAAAGAAAAAAAAATAATAATAATAATAATAATAATTATAAAATTTGTAGCAGAATCTTCTTCCAGAAAGTGTTACTCTGGATAATCCAGAGAACACACTGTCAGAGTTCTTCATTGGATCTACTTTCAACTGAAGAAATAGTGCCTATGAAAGCATTTGACAAAGCAATTTTAACTCAAGGTCTACTTACAAGCTTTTTTCAGAGCATTCAACCGCATCTCATGGCCTTGCTCTGGTTAAGTAGTGAGTTTATCACATGGATGTAGCTTGTATGTGGAAATTTATTGTCAAATTACTGTTTTCAAGGTGACAGTTGTTTGGGATTTGGGTGAACTGACACTTTAAGAATATGGTGATGTCACCTTTCCACATGACAAACAGTCCTTGTTCATTACACACAATTTTAGAAGCAGAGTATTAATTCACAGTGCCATGTTATGTTTGTCTCTTTATAGTTTGTTTCTTTGTGTGCAATACACACTCATAGGCACCCTTTTTCACCTCCATAAACTAATGACAACTATATCAGTGCTTGTAGGATATCTAGCCAAGGTTTAACGTTGTTCTTGACTTCCAGTTGAGTCTCATGTTCTCTCTGTGTGTGGTAGCACAGCTTGTTTCAGTAGTGTGGATAATTTGAGTTGTTTGTTGACTATTAACTACAGTATGACACACAGATGTATAAACCATGAGAACATTGTGCAGTATTCCTGCTACATCAAGTGACAATGTGTAAATATCTACCGTATGCTTGTCTGTAATGATGTATTTTAACTGTTAAGTCTGTAAAGCAGTGAAGCTGTAAGTGATGTTGATACACATGAGAACATGTGCACTGACTGTAAATAACGATGATGTAAATAATGATCATGTTTGACTTTGCATATACAAGCTGTATATCATGTGGTACAGTATTCAAAATATATTTCTATTTGCTGTAATATCTGATTATTTGAATTGCAAGAATGACAAATAAAGTTAGTTGTTTTTCTCACAATATTATCTGTGTTCAGTGTAAATTATTCAGCCACGCTAGTAGCACAGTCAATCCACCACTTTTCAGACTGAGGTAGCTCAACATCTATTGGACAGACTTTTTTGATCTCCTGACCTTTGGCTTAGTACCACCAGCAGGTTAAACTTTTCACTTATACCTCAACACCTACCAGAAAAACGTTGTTACATTCATAGTTCCCAGACGTAGTGTTGGCAAAGCTACAATCTAATGAAGCTACAACCTACTCTTCAAATCGAGTTAAACTACAGAAACACTACACTTTTGCTGAAAGTGGAAAGCAACCCAACACAAAAATTTGCATTTTCAGTCAAAGCAGCTGATAAATGGAATTTAATTCCCACCCATATCAGAGAATGCACAAGCTTCAATATGTTTAAATTAAGCAATATTACATGAGAGGGTGATGCTTACAGAACATGGCGTATGCACCTCATTCCCGACCATGTCATTGTCATGCCAACAATTATGGTAAAGCACACCCTCAAGTGTAATATTGTGATTATACAACAATTACCAACAAAATAAAATATATAAACAAAATGTACTCATACTGTGGGGCACTTGATCACCGCAGTGTTGGCCATCAGATCTCAATTGGACCCTTGGCCGCCAACTCTGTCAGCATTAAACTGCTTCAAAGGCATGTGGGCAAACTCAATGAGAAAATGCCAGAAATCCAACAGAGACTCCTTATCCAATGTGAACAATTGAAGGACTTGGGTAAAACCCTCCAGGGTACCATGGTAACTGTTAACCTCCATTCTGCCCTAACCAGTAACACTTTGCATGCCTTAGGAACACTGACAGAGGTAGTCAGGCACAACCTCATGAGTAGAAACCATCTGCCCAGATGATGCCTCATTTTTAACTGCCCAGATGCCAGAACCTCTGCTAACTGAACTGTATAGACTCTCTAACTTTTCCTCAGGGATTAAGGAGTCTTTGTTTCAGGGACATGGACTATGTAACCCACCGGTCACACCTCCTATGTGGATTAGTTGGCCCTTGGGTTGCTCTGAAGACCGTGACCAGCACCCACCTCCTCAGACCAAAAGTTGGGATGTTGTGCCTCAACCATGGGGTCGGACAAAGGCAGGCCTACATGTAAACTCTGAAGCCTGACCATGAGGCCACCTTTTTCCTTTGTTCTCTGAAACAAAGGAGCAGCGCTCTCACAGATGCTGCTCTCACAGACTCCACTTCCCATCATGCTTTGCCCAGTGTGCACGTTGGTGTGAACTCTGTGGGAAGCCTCAAGCTCTCATTTCTGATTGGCAGAGACGCCCCAACATCACCGGCAGTAATGCGCAATGCAGCCGTGGCTTTAAGAATCAGCCGCACAAATTTAACACCGCCATTCCATTGTAACCAAGTGAGGAAAAGGTTTTGCTTTCTCCATCAGCCGGATTACTAATGGAGGTAATTGTGTGTACCTTTTCCCCTTTTCTGAAGCTTCTCCCCTCACTGCATGTGACTAGACTTCAACCTGTGTTCACTTGAACATGTGTGTTTGATAAATTGATTTGGGTGAGTGCAGAGACACCGATCACTGGTCGGCACCATCTAGCTATTGTTTAACTGGAACGCTGCGGCAACATCTGCCAGTTGGTTCTTGCATGACGCTACTTCCTCCCAAAGTCAGCCATCTTGAGTCTCATGCAACATCATCTCACCAGATCACATCCGCCATCGTAAGGTCGCGTGACATCAGCTGGCCAGATCACGTCAGCTGGTCACCCATACACATACACACACACACACTTCTGCTCACATGTTTTTGACCATACACAGCTGCTGTTTTATGTGTGTCGTTTGATTAGTATTAATTGGTAGGATAGTGTGTGTTAACTGAAACATTTGGTGACTTTGTTGATTCTTGTGGAGATTAATAAATACTGTTGTACCTTTAAAGAGAGGTCTTTTTGTCATTATTGTGCATGTTTATTGTGATAACTGGCTGAGTGATTGAGAGAGTCAGAGCTCGGACTTGAACCTTCACTGTTTACTTGGGGTGCTGATATCCCAACTTTGTAATAACTCACATCAAGAAACATCTGCTGCCCGTGTTTGGCCATGATACCTAACACTATTGGGAAATGTGGTTATTAACATGTAATATTTATCCTAATGACTTTCCTAATAACTTTGGTTATCTTTCAGCTTTTACTGACTTGTTTGTCAGAAAAAAGCTCTCAACAGTGGTTGTATTGCTAGTGTGGCTGTACACCCTTACAGTCTTGTTAGGATAATAAAGGTTTGTTACAATACAAACTGAAGCCAGTAGAGGGTTACATCAGGGACAGTTTGACAGAATTCTCTATTACATATGTAGCAGATCACACTTGAAAAGAAAGAACAGATCAGCCACACTGGGTCTTCCTCAGGTTGTGGTTGGGGTGTGCACTGACACATGCAGCATTGTTTGCACTGCACCAAGTGCATTGCGATCACAGTTTCCTCACTAATCAGTCACACAAGTTGCAACTCATTTTTATCATTATTGACAAACAGTGATATTGCATCATGAAGATCCAAATCATTCCGAGCAAACTTTATAATTGAATTTCTAATTGCTTTGTTTCACGTTTGAGGACTTTTGTCTGATTTCATGCATAACAATGTAACACTGTTTATTACATTAAACATCAGTTTGATTATTATATAGGTGATGTTGACAGTCTAGATCCTCCAGACGGCTTCTAGAAGCTAAAATAAAGAGGGCAAGGGTGTAACGATTAACTTAAATGAAAACCATGATTTATTACAACTTGGCTTTATTTTCATTGCACAGACCATTCATTCTCCATTCTATTGGTTATGATAACATTTTAAGTAAATTACTGAGATCTGTAACATAATTAAGTCCAATATGGACAGAATCCACTCCAAATTTAAAAATGCTAAATGATTTCAAAGTTTCCACAGTCCTTACTGGATGCCAGCAGAGGATGTTGAAGGTTAATGTCTGAATTAAAGCCCTTTATATGATTTGTCTGGTAATTTCATCTATTTTTTCTTATTGTCAACAAATCTCATGTGCAGAGCCATACCAACAATGAACTGATCTACGTACAAGTATTGTGTGCATATCCAAAGCCTGATATATCGTATTCCTCTAAGCTGTAAACCCCTGTTGTTGTCCAAAAACTATTGAAAACATGTCAGTGAGTCACATCACTGCACTGGGTGACATGTCGTTTCATTATGAAGAGTTTGGTCATGTTAGTTTGTTTAGAAACAGCTCCAAAAACTAATAACAGTGATCACATTTTCAATCTCTGGAGAGTAGTTCTATGTATGACAAATGCCACTGCGCATGCATAGTTCCATTTACAGTTTTTCACTAGCTTGTGCTACACACAGTAACACAACCTCTTGACTTTGTACTGAAGTTCTTTGAGAACTATGTAGTACAGAAAACATCATGCTGCTTTTATTTCTTTTTGTTAGTTTTTTTTTTTCTTTCAATCCAGCACCTTTTTGATTTGTGGTAGAGGATTTGCTTGACTAAAAAACAATGAAATATGTGAAGTTTGAAGTCATTTTTTAAAAATTCTTACGATGACCTACCTATCAAAACAGAAAATGAAATAACAATATGGAGACATAAAATTGAAAGCCCAGGATATTCTTTTTAATACTTTAATACTTTCCACTGCTGGTGTGTGGTGCTGCTTGTAGGCTGCAGGAGGAGGAAGTATGGGGATTACCAGATAACCAGGGAGTTCCCCTCCTCTTACTCTGAATAGCTGTTGAGGAACGGTTATTCCACTGGAAACTTCCTCAGTACATACAGCAGAATAAGAACCATATTTTAAGCGAATGCAAGTACAGAGCCAACAAAGTCATGGTATGTTATGCAATACAGAGGCTATATTTATCCAGTATCAGTGATGATGAGATCACAGGAGTGCTCTGTTGGCTTTTCTCATGAAAATAGTACCAAACCCCTCCATTGTCATTTCACAAGTAAATAAACACCGGCATTAACAAAATAGCTGTCAGAGCCATCATGTGTGAAATCACTGGGATTTGTGGGTTGTAATTTTATTGTCAAGGTAGGAAATGTGATCACTGGAGCTGCCTTTTGAGGTTTTACCCACTTTATCAACATGAATCTAAATTAGGACTTAATCAGAAAAGAAGATTCACTGCAGACTGTAGAAGAGTCTTTCACAGGGATGTATTGAATTTGGGTTTATTATTCAACACCATAGTTACTGCAGCCAGGAAATCCAAATTTGGGCAAAGGGCCTTAGTACAGTAGAGCTGATGTGGGATGATAAGAAGTATCAGTGAGTGAGCAATAACCTGTAGCTGAAATTCCACTTTTACATGTGTTCCCGTTTTTATTAGCTTAAATTTTCATTTTAATCAGAATTAAAGCATAATTTAAGCTCATCATCATGGAATTTGATCATTTAAATCATAAATTAGCAAGTTGTTCCTGCTGGGTTTGATGAGCTTCTCCACACAGTACTTTGACATCCAGACTGGTCGACAGAAGTTGCATTCATTTTTCACAAAGCCTACATCCTAATTTCAGACTAGTGTTTAGAGACTGAATAACTTCCACATTTACACAGACCATCTTCATCTGCTAGAGGGGCGACTGCCAACCGTGATTAACATTTCTACTTTGACTGTCAGAGTGAATGTGTTCAGTTCCACTCTGACACCGCAGAAATGGCAGTAAAGCTAATAACTTAGGCATCAAGAAGTGTTGTACTTTACTTAGTGATGTGTGTGTTGGTGCTATGCGTGTGTTATTTTTGCAGTGGGCTAAATAAACAGAATCTACTAACTTGAATGAATGTTGTACAGTATCATGGATCATAGCAGAAATAAGAAATGGCCTGCTGATGATTTAAGTATTAAATCAAAATGAAAAAACTATTATGAACACTAACAGGCACTAACACAGTGCTAACCACTGCACCACTGTGCCAGTGGCTCAACAAAATTTGGTGATGCACATAGTTTTGCTTTTGACTGAAGCTTGTACCACCCCTATAATACTACAATAGCACATTTAAAATTCTATTCAGCTCCATTGTCTTATCTCATAGAAACAAATATATCAAAGCCTAAGCAGAAAAAATAAAGTAAAACGACAGCATCATTTCAGCAATGTCAGCAAAAAAAAACCCAAAAAACATTTGTGTAAAGGGATAAAGACCTCTAGCAGCTATAGGAATTATAGTCTTGTTCATCTGAATTGAAGGAGTGTGACATTATTACAGAGCAACAAAGTTGTCAGATGGAGGAGGTCAGGGTGGATGAGTGAGTCAACAAAATGAAGGACAGTCAACGTTAGTTTCTTTTAATCTTGACCATGTGATTATTACTGTAACAGTGACAATGAAGATCCCTTACCCTTAACAGATAATTAATGGGTGATTAACAGAACTTTTAATCCAAACCATGCTCTTGACCTATAACATCCCCTGTAAGTCATGTTTGTGCCTAAACCTAACCAAACCTTAACCGTATCATTGTCAGATCAGAAAAATGTTTTATTTTACAATGATTTGTTACAGGTTTGGAAGACAAATTACATTGACCTATGTAGAAAATGCTGATATATGTCACATGTGATGCATTTTGTCCTTAAATCTGAGAGACTTGTTGGAAAAACCTAGAAAAACTTCCCGCTTAACTTGATACCACTAGTTTTAACTGAGGTTAAGTGAACATTTCAGGAAATATTGTATGCACAGCACACAGTAAAGAGGTGATAGAACACTGTGGTTGATGTACTCTGCAGTTGATACGTTAACCATATGCATTCATTAAAAACTGCAACTTCCTCCCCACCCCACCACCACCAGTTGACACTTTCTTCCATTTTTGGTACTGTCACTTTATTATTTATTTCATGTTGTGATCTAAAAAATACTTGAACACAACCCTTGCAAACAAATTTTTTTACATTTTTATCCAAGCATTTTTTCAGCACCATATTATTTGAAAATATAAATAAATAATTATTTATAAAATAAAGAAACACTATGTAATTTAATTATTCATAAAATAAAGAATTATGACAAATAGCTGATCAAATTGAAGTTAAAAATAACTTAATAAATAATTACATATTGTTGTAAAAGCATTCAATTACAATAAACACATGAAAACAAAAATAAATAATTCAATAAATAATTCAATAAATGTGAGGCAATAAATAAATAATGTTATAAATAAAAACAATGTAAATCCCTAGAATTCCTAGAATTCAGTTCTGGGGGCGGCTGTGGCTCAGGAGGTAGAGCGGGTCGTCCGCTAATTGGAAGATTGGTGGTTCGATTCCCGGCTCCTCCAGTTCGATGTGTCCTTGGGCAAGACACTTAACCCCAAACTGCTCCTGATGGCTGTGCCATCAGTGTATGAATGTGTGTGAATGGTTAGTTTCCTCTGATGGGCAGGATGGGACCTTGCATGGTGTGCCCCTGTACCCATTCAGCGTATGAATGTGTGTGAATGGGTGAATGTGATTCGTAGTGTAAAAGCGCTTTGAGTGGTCGGAAGACTAGAAAGGCGCTATACAAGTACAGTCCATTTACCATTCTGTCAGTCTGTAGTGAGCAGTTATAGTAACAAATGTCAAATACACTGCAGTACAACAAAAGGTACTGACATATGACAAGGTTTTAGTACATAGTACACAACATTACAGACTCATAGAGATATTTGTGGTAGCACATTACTTTTAGTTTACTGTGAACTGTTTTCTCAATTTCTACACTTAACATGGCGCTATTTTCTTGGTTTACACAGCCTTGTGTAATGACCTTCTGATGCAGTCTTTACGGTTTGGGTGTAAAGTCAACATTGCATGACTGTTTAGTGTATATTCATATTTGCGGCGGTTGCCCTCAGTCACCTGTCCTTACAAGGCAAACACACCAAAGAAGGTCTTCCCTGGCTCATCCTCCAGCTTGGGCAAGATCTTCTCCTCTGTCACTGTCTTCAGCTTGTCGCCTTTATTCAGGCTGAACACAGCGCCCATGTACACAGTGGAGTACCAGCTCCCATCCTCATCCGGATCACGGCTGACCGTCTTTTGGCAGGCGGTGCGGACAGAGTGCAGGATGGTCTGGTAGGAACTTGTGGCGTCACCGTTCCCATATGAGTTGGACCAACGCTTCACAGTATGGCTCAGATGGACCATGGACTTTGAGGTGGAGTCACTGCTGCTGCAGCTGACCCGGAAAGATGCCTGGCTGTACACAAAGTAGAGGCCGGATTGAGGGATCACAATCTCATTTTCTTCAAGTTTCAGCCCTCCTTGAGAGTGGGACTGGTCCACCTGATTTTTCCATTCCACTGATGTCTTCACATCAGATTTGTAGTCAGGGTTGTATTCACCTGTTGAAGAGTAGAGAGACATGGTGATGGAGATTATCTTGAATTTCTGACAGTTTGAGTTAAGGGACCCTGAGAATTACCTCAGTGAGTCTTGAAATGTTCTACAAAATCCCTGGAACTTCTTCAAAAACCCCAAGAACTTCCTCAAGAAGCCCTGTGACAGCCTTGAGAACCCATAGAGCCTCTTCAGGAAGCCCTAGAACTTCCTCAAGGACCACTAACCCTAACCCTACTAAATATCCAAGACAACTGCCTTGATGAACTGGGATTTGAGAACCACTGGACTATTAAAATGGGATCTCAATGAACCAGAGGAAGACAACATAGTGCTTCCTTTTTTGATGAGTCTAAGTATGAACCACATAGATCCCTAGCCCCAAGTATAAGTGTAGGTATATTGTGTGTCTTTACCTTCTAGATGAATGGCAGCTCTTATGTTGGAAATTTGCCTCAATGTGTGACGAAGATCTGTAAAAGGAGAGAAGATAGAGGTTTAGAAAATTAGCTAGTCTCCTGCTGCAGCTTGACATTTCCCTGTGTGACTCTCTGGTGCAATTAGTATCAGAATCAGAGTAGAGTAAGATAGTTTTCACTATTGGTTCAACATTAGCTGCAGAAAAACAGTCAGGTATGTCTACTGAGATGTTCTTTTCTTTGCAAATTTGAAGTATTCATTCACTTGCTCTATGTTTTAAGTTCAATAACTGATATAAAGACTAATGCATTTAATATATTAATATTATTACATTTCAGCACATGATCAGTTATTAGATACTACAAAGCCATTAATATAAAAAGTACAGTCTTGAACTTTTGAGAGAATTAAGGGAAGAGTTCTCACCATCATTGTCCTCTCCTTGTCCTGTCCCCTGTTTCAAGAAGAGAATGGTAAAGAGACTGTTAGAACAGCTGGATTCAGGCAAGAAAGGCCACTCACTCTGAAAGGCATCCAGGCCCTTCAATAATTCAGAGACTATTCCAGAACGTATGTTCCCACCTTGGTATGCTGGTTGACAACAAGGAGAGCAGTAGCAGCCGCAGCAGCAAAACAGAATGTGAACGCCAACACGGCTGTGGTTAGCTTTGAGCTGGGTTTAACACTCTGCGTTGTGTGTTTCCTAGCTCCTATGTGGACAGCAGCATCCAGCGCTACCTTGCATTCACCTTCCATTGTTCAGACTCTTAGCAGCCTTATTGAGAGCTTTGTTTCTTCTTCTACTGTCACTCTGGTTTGTTGATTGACACTCAGGGAGCAGCTTTTTAAGTGTCTTCCTTTGAGTGGGGGTGGGGAACTCCAGTGATGTCATTCTCATTGTGACTGAAATACTTGAAATATATAGGAACAATGCGGTGTCACCAGCCACAGATACTCTACTCATTCAGTTATTCATCAAGCTGTGTTTGCCAGCATTGCCAAAACCTAGTCACACTATCAATGTATGATATTGCATTCTGAATTGAAGTGTCATTATTGGTATTTACAGTTCATTGTGTCACTTCCCTTTTGTGTAAAAATAGGCAGATGATGAAGCAGGGCCTTAGTTCAGTATGTTTTCAGTGCATTGGCCATCCTATGGAAATAGTAAATAGTAAAAAACAAACAGAAAATAAAACTGTCTGATTACTGAGCCCAGGAGCTTTCAACCATGTCACATTACCTCCATCACCAGATGGAGTTTGTCCAGTTGTCATGAAACTGTAGGTGTTTCAATTTACATCTTTTTCCTGAGCACTAAGGACTTGAGTTTCTTTTTGGACATGTAATGCCTTTATGACAGAGCTCACTGTGAGGAAAAGTCAGTGAGAAAAAGAGATGGGGAATGATATGCAACATGGCCTGACTCAAACCAGCAACATTGGGGTACATTCTTTAGCAATATTTTAAAGACCACAAGGGAAATCCTCAAAGTTACTTCTCATAATTATTATGTGGTGATTGTGGAAAATAATTACACTACAGTGGAAAAGGAAAACTGATGGTCCAGTCCATAAAACTCATTTTTTAATGACAAATATGTACATTACATTGGAAGTCAAGTGTTACATGTGACATCTGACTAAAAACTGAATACATTATTGTTTCATGTCTATTAGCAGACTGGAGTATGTATGGGAGAGTTAGTCAGAGATCAACTCAGTTCCATGAAGATCAATACTAGCATGGATCATTGCCATAAGTCTCAGCTTTAAGGAAAACAAGATGCAAACATGAGGTAAGACTGTAATAACGATGCAAAAATGAGGATGTTTTAAATACAGGGTTTTGACACAAGCTTTTCACTGATCTTCTCATAATCACAGACAACCTATAATCTTAAAAGAGAAACATCCTCCTACATTTGCTACCATAACAGCAAACAAGCCACAATTTACGTCAGCCATTAACCTTTCTTATAAAATAAGAGTAATATTAAGACAACATTTAAACCACAGTGCCACTACTTCAAAATGTCTCTTCTTAATGTGACTCCGTATCTATCTGCTGTAGAAGGCTTTGAGAAAAAGCAAAACTGACATACACAAAGACATATCAATCCTACAATTTTCCCTTCAGTTTGAAGTTAGATAGACTTCTGGACCTTGCCAACATACCCCCAAAATATGGAATTAAATCTCTGTCTCTTTTTGGTTTAATGTGGATTTAATGATCTGTCATCTGATGGCAGGGGGGTTGTAAACAAGCCAGCAGTTTATCTAGATTATCTAAATCACTGTTTTTGGAGGTCAAACCAAAAGTGAGCATACCTGAAATGTTGGTAATAATCCCTCATTGCACAGAAATTCTCAAAATTCTAGAGTAAGTCAAATTTGTTCTGTTTGTTTTCTCTTCCACATAGGGAAATTACAGTATTGACCACAAACATTTTTATGGTATCATTTGACATCTCATTTGGTGAGAATGACTAAACCTGCTTTTCCAATGAGGGTGACTTCAGTAGGAGGTATACTCCCCCTCCTACTGAAGGTATACTACCCTTAGCACCAAGACAGATAAGATGTGAAAAAGAAACTGTCCATTGTGTGGTCTACAACAATTTCACATGCATTTTCAATATCAACTTTTTTTTTCTCAAGAAAACTCCCCTCATGTTACATCACCCTACTCTTATTTCTAGATCTGACACAAGAAGCAAACTTCTGTCATCTAAAAAAAGAATTGACACTCTCCTCAGAGTTGCAGTGGAATACACTGTGGGTTTTGTAGATTGATCCACTGCTCAGCTTCCTCATTACAAGATGAGAGCACATACCACATAGTCATCCACATGTCCCTGGTAGATCATCAGCTGAAGTTGGGGTGGGGGGGGGGGGGTGGAAATTTTGATAAATTGGCCACAAATTTCCCAGTCAGACTCTGTTGTTGTTCAAGATAAAATGTATTGGGCCTGTGTGGGGTTACTCAAGAGCCCAAGGCCATCCCTGTGTTAGTTTTTTCCAGAGAACAAGTGGGTCACCTCAGTACGACCACATCTCGAAGAGTTGAAGGCTCAGACAGTTGTCTGTGTCTTTGCACCAAACAACAGTTCAGAACACCCAGCAGTCTTGGATCCATGGGCAAAAATGGAGAAAACTGTAGGGAAGTGATTGAGATAAGCTGCCTTTATAATCTGAATCTTAAAGGTACTTTTTTAGTAAACAAGTTCTCTAGTCATGGACTGTCCTAAAAATTTGACTTGTCACCATATGGTGGTCCATAAAGGTACTGAATACCAGAACACCTCAGCAGGCATTCAGACCAAAAACAGGAGCTGCGTTGGTGAGGGTGTCTTGCCACAGGTACTGGCGAGAAATGAAATAAGATAAGAAAGATCAGAAGGTCAGCTTTGAGTGACATCCATGATTTTCACAGCTTATCAGATGCAAAAACACTGCACAGATAGTCTACAAAGTTATCACAGCTGCAATTATTTTATTCATTGAGACAATCGTGAGGCAAACTGTAGAAATAAGCTGTTTATGTTACAGAGTAATCTACCAGGAATGTGCCCTCAAATATATGTGATTGGCCACCGCACAAGTTACCTAATGATGTTGCAGTCTGGCAAAAGTCCCTCTGTGTAGTAATGCTGCTGCATTGCTGGACTGGCCTCATGCACAAACTGACCAAAACCGGTCTGAAGACGACCTTTGGCCAAAGATTGATGATTGATTTTGTAATTGTTTCATAAGATCTGCAGACGTACAGTATGTCTGGACACTTATGTGAAAAGAGGAGCATGACAGTCAACTGAAGGAGTTGCTGGCCAAGAAAACATTGGATCAATTATAGTATATCCCGTCTATGTCTGGAAGAGACCTTGGGATGCCCCACGACGGCATCTGGGCTACATTAACCTTGTTCTATCACTACTCAAACCCAAATATGCTGCAGAAAATTGATGGATGGATTTTCACCAATTGAAATTGTATTAGTTCCATTAATAAAAAGAACATTAATCAATAGAGTTTAGTTTAAGTTGAACTTGAATTCAAGATATCACACATTAAACTTGTAATGTTAGCTCACTACTGACTACAATATTTTCAAGTCTAGATCCACTGTAATTTTATACTCTGTGACATCAAATACCAAAACTAGGCAAACAAACCCAGAGACATAGTGATTTTGTTAGCAATGGGCAGAGATAAGGGGCAGGAAGTTGTATTACAGGAAACTGTGTCTGACTTTCATTGATGCCAGAAGATGATCTAATAACACTGAAATTTTCAGTCTGCTTGAAAAAGTAGGTCATATGACATGTCCAACCACATCTAAAGTCAAAGGTGTTTTTACATGTTCTGAATGGCCACACTTGAAGGTGCGGTGGAACGCCTACTGTCATATCATCCTCCTGACTGCCTCCCTGATCTTTTTCCGAGAACTCTGTCTTTTGCGTGTAGTCATGACACAATTAATCATATGGGGAATGCCGCATCCTCTCAGACAGTATTTCCTTGAAGGCATTGGTGTTGCAGGGAAGAAGTTTTCTGAAGAAAGAAAACAGAGAAATCCTGCCTTCTCTATCCGCTCTGCACACCCTGTGATGTTGGTGAGCATGACTGTTGGATTGTTGCTTTTAGAAAGTCACAATAAAATTGTGGAATGCAGCCCCCCCTAAATCTGATAACAGAATGGTGGGCGTAGATGGGCACAAGCACACATGCACTTTGTTTGTAGCATACTGATCCATTCATCCTGACTGACTTAATTCTATTCCATGGACCTAATCTTTGGTTGGCTCCCTTCTTGAACCATCTCTAAGAAACAATCACTTGAGTCATGTCATGTGATTTTAAATTCTGTCCATTTTCTGTTGATGACCATTATACTGCAGATGTTAAAACTGATGTCTAGTCCTGTTTTGTGCCCATATACTAAATACCTAAATCACTTTCATTTTGACTCAGTCTAATCAAATTTGACTTCTTGTTGCTTTACAGTTTCAGCTTTGCTCCAACATTATATCTAAAATCAACCCTCAGTTTGTTTTTCACCTCACACATGTAGGTCATACTCTGAACCTATTCTAAGCATTTGGTTTTCCTGTGTGTGGTGATGAAATAGTGCATTGTGGATGTTGGCTAACTTCCTTCCTCTAACCTAACCCTTTCTGTTTTTTACCCACATTCTATCAACAAGCCTCCAATTTTGCTCGTCCTCCTCATACACAGGAAATAAATCTGTACATTTTACCATGTAAAAATATGGACAATTATGTCACACTTATTGGTTATTAATCCTGGTGGCCTATTGTCACACACACAGAATTTATTCCAGGTTACCATAACAGCTTCATCTAACTTTCCCTCTGTTTTAGTGGAATGGAGCAGTGCATCATTCATGCAGCAATGTCAGTCACATGAAGGTGAAATGTAGGTTTCAGGTTGATGATTCAGTGAAGATAAGGGAGGTTGTTGGAGGACAGCATGGGGAAAAACCCAAGTCAGTTGATCAAGTTACGAGATAACAACTGGAGAGTGAGAGTCCCTTCACCAAAAAACAGTGCCTGTACTTTTTATCACACTTAGTCCTTAATACAGATAAAGTAATTATAGTTGGTGATTTAAATATTCATGTGGACGTCGATAATGATAGTCTTGGCACTGCATTTATCTCATTATTAGACTCAACTGGCTACTCTTAGAGTGTAAACAAACCTACTCACTTTCTTAACCACACCCTTGATCTTGTTCTGGCATCAAAATTGAACATTAAATAGTTTTTCCACAAAATCATATTTTATCAGACTATTACTTAATAACTTTTGAATTCCTATTACTGGATTACACACCATTAGACAAAAATGTCTTCACTAGATGTCTATCTGATAGTGCTGTAGCTAAATTTAAGGATGCAATTCCATCAGTATTGAATTCATTGCCATGTCTCAATACTACAGAGGACTAATTTTAGTCCCTCCCAAATTGATTGATAGTGGCGCAGGCTCACTGCGAATAACACTTGACTCCGTCGACCTTTTAAAAAGGAAAATAATAAAACATAAGACCTCAGCCCTGTGGTATAGCTCCCACAAACATCACAAATTTGAAAGGATTTGGCGCTCAACCAAACTAAAAGAATCTCGCTTAGTCTGGCAAGATAGTCTTAAAACATATAGGAAGGCCCTCAGTCATGCCAGAGCCTCCTATCGCTCATCATTAATAGAGGAGAATAAAAACAGCCCTAGGTTCCTTTTCAGCACTTTGGCCAGGCTGACAAAGAGTCATAACTCTATTGATCCATGTATTCCTATGGCTCTCAGTAGTAATGACTTCATGAGCTTCTTTAAAGATAAAATTCTAACTGTTAGAGAAAAAATTCATCACCTCCTGTCCTCAACAGGCACCACAAACACAGGAACTTTAGAAACAGCTGTAAAACCTGATACATATCTAGACTGTTTTTCTCCAATTGACCTTTCTGAATTAACTTCAATGATTTCTTCATCCAAACCACCAACCTTCCACAAGGTTCTTTGTTAGGACCAATACAATTCACCTTACATATGCTTCCTCTAATTAATATTATTCGCAAACACTCCATAAATTTTCATTGCTATGCAGATGATACTCAATTATATTTATCAATGAAGCCAGATGAAACTAATCAGTTAAAGAAACTCCAAACATGCCTTAAGGACATAAAGACCTGGATGACCTGTAATTTTCTGCTACTAAACTCAGAAAAAACTATTATTATTATTGTGTTATTGTGCTTGGCCCTAAATACCTTACAAACACATTATCTAATGATACAGCTACTCTAGATGGCATTATCCTGGCCTCCAGCACCACCGTAAGGAATATGGGAGTTATCTTTGATCAGGATATGTCCTTCAACTCCCACATAAAACAAATTTCAAGGACTGCCTTTTTTCATCTACGTAATATTGCAAAAATCAAGCACATCCTTTCTCAAAAAGACGCAGAAAAAAATAGCCCTTGCATTTGTTACTTCTAGGTTGGATTATTGCAATTCCTTATTATCAGGCTGTCCAAACAATTCTCTAAAGACTCTCCAGCTGGTCCAGAATGAAGCTGCATGTGTAATGACAAAAACTAGAAAAAGAGATCATATTTCTTCCATTTTTGCTTCACTGCATTGGTTTCCTGTAAAATCAAGAATTTAATTTAAAATCCATCTTCTCACCTACAAAGCTCTTAATGGTCAGGCACCATCATATCTCAAAGAGCTCATAGTACCCTATTATCCTACTAAAACAGTGCACTTCCAAAATGCAGACTTACTTGTGGTTCCTACAGTCTCCAAAAGTAGTATGGGAGGCAGAGCCTTCCCTAGACCTCTAACATCAACTACTAGCCTGTAGTTGATGTTAGAGGTCTAGGGATCCAGGCTGTAGGCCTTTGCCACAGGGGTGGTGTGGGGATGGTTGTCTCTCAACCAAACTGGCCAAGACAGATGGCCACCCACTTAGAGCCGGGTTCTGCTTGAGGTTTCTTCCCGTTAAAGGGGAGGTTTTCCCTGGTGCTGTTGCCAATTGCTGCTCATGGAGTAATTGTTGGGTCTCTGTAAATTAAAGAGTATGGTCTGGACCTGCTTTATGTGAAAAGTGCCCTGAGATGACTTTTGTTGTGATTTTGCACTATATAAATTAAATTGAACTGAATTGAAGGGAACTGAAAATTGAATAGATAGAAGAAAAAAATGTGGCAGAAGCATTTCTACTGGATTGAAGGAGGTAGTTTTGGGTGCATTTTTCTTTATTTAATCCAAGCATTAACAGGTAGCCTATACAAATACAGCATCTATGTACCTATCTATACATGGCAAAAGTATGTGGACACCCAAATATTACACCCTGTAGTTGTACATGTCATTCTAAAACCATGGGTATTAATCTGCTTTTAACAGCCTCCACTTTTCTGGTTTCAGGCTTTCAAGCAGATGTTGGAACCTGGCAGCAGGGTTTTGCTCCCCTCCAGGCACAAGAGCATCAGTGAGATCCAACACTGATGTTAATGAAAAGGTGACTGGTGATGGATGGGGCTGAGGTCAGGGCTTTGTGCAGGCCTATCAAGTTCTTCCACACCAAACCAGCTAGTTTTATGATCAAGGTTGTTGTCGTGTTGAAGCAGGAAAGAGTCAACCACAAACTCTTCATACAAAGCTAAAAGCACAAAATATCATTGTATGTGGGAGCACTAAGATTGATTGGAATTAATGGGTCAGGCTCACACCAGGAAAAGCAGTCTAAGACCAAAAGTACAAAAAGTTTGTGTCCATATGCAGCATACTGCCATAGAGGAAGTCATCTAAAGCAAACAGAAGCCATTAACCTGCTGACCTCTTTCCAATGAGGAAATGAAAATTCAAACTATTCCAGAGAATTAGAAATTAATTCTGTCATATGGGAGACCAGTTACCACATGAATTTTGAGATAATGTGATGTGATGATTCATTTAAAAAAAAAAAAAAAAAAAAAAAAGGGAAATACCAAAGTTATGCAACAGCGGTTGGAGCTGGGTTGATCAGGAGGGAGGGGGAGAAGTTTGGAGTTTTGAAGAGATATATGAAACCAGATAGAAAGAAACTATGTGAAACCTGTGGTTTCCTGACTCCCCTGAAGTAAACCACTGAGCTGTTGTGTATGCATAATGTTTGTTCCTGTTGTCGGGGTTATTGCAACAGAAAACCATTTTCCACAGTCACGGAGGAGGGTTATAACAGCAGTATTTAGGTCTGCTAACATTTTTGGGCAGAAGCTGTAAGAATTTTGCATGAATATTCAGTTGGTTGTATTAGAATTTGCCTATTTCCAATCAGAAAACTTTTGACAAAATTTCTGAGTTAAAGTAGACAGTCTTCTGGAAAATTCCACTACTACTATTCAATTCAATTCAATTTTATTTATATAGCGCCAAATCACAGTCATCTCAGGGCACTTTTCACATAGAGGTGGGGTCCGTTTCACAAAGCAGGTTTAGTGAAAACTCAGAGTCTGTTAACCCTGAAATGAGGGAAACTCTGAGTTTTCCGTTTCAAAAAGGGAGGTAACTTAAGCTCTTGGTCAGTTACCGTAGTAACAGACTCTATGAACCTAACCTGGTCAGCACCAGGTTTTTCTCAATGAACCTCGAGTTTCTCTCAGTCTCCGCCCTCTTTCAGAGCCAAACACTCCATTTGATTTCCTCATTCATTCAGTCAGCAGGCGAGTTTTGGCGTAGCCTAGTTCTGCCGTCTGTCATTTAAAAAAATTAAAATCAGAGTCAGTATATTAGAAGTCCATTAGGCACAGTAAGTGGCGATTTTTTTACTAACATGGCATGTCCTTTTGATAACGATCTCGTGGATGAAGGTGCAGCATTACTGCGCAGAGAATTAAATATTCGTCGAGAGACGGTTATCAGACCGCGCATAGATGTTCTAGCATTTCCAGACAATTATCTTTTTGAGCAGTATTGTTTCACATCACAGTCCATCATCTACATACACAACCTAATCCATCCTTACATTTGCAACATTACCAATCGTAGTCATGCTCTCACATCCCAGCAGATATTGTGTGCGCTGCGTTTCTTTGCAAACGGAGGTTTTTTGTACAATGTCGGAGCCAGCCACTGGCCTTCCTAAATTCTGGCTTAGGGCCAGCTCCTCTGCCTCCGTTAGAGGTGGCGGTGCTGGGCCACCACCCGTTTTACGGGCATCTGCCTTCTTTCTGTTGGCTGAGTAGAAGTCTTTGTTAGTTTAGATAGGCTTAATTATTTAACAGAACATGATGTAGATGAGAAGACATTTATGTATGAGAAACCAGCATTATGTTGGGGATAAGACAACTGCACAGTCAAACAGCCACTTAATATTTACTTTACAATGTAAAACATGATCAAAATGAGGTACCCCCATGAGATTATGTCAAGGTTTTACTTGTTTGAACAATGTTTTTATATTTCATCCTAAACTGCTGCCAAGTGCGCTTCACCCCTGCGGCATTGCACCTAAATGAAATAAATTAATAGGCGACCATTCAAGCAGTTTTCCTCTGTAATATTATTGTGATTACAAAGGACTACATTTAAACTTACGCATTGACCCGAGCAGCAATGTTCTCCCACGCCGTCTCCCTCTCTTTTGGAGCTGCAGCGGTGTTGCACTTCTTTCTGAAAACATGCTCAAACTCCTCGTATGAGCGAATTAAGATTTCTAGTTCTAGTGGGGTGAAAAATGCAGCCCTCCTCTTACCCGTTGCCATGGTGACTCGTTGAACCGGGGCTCCGATTATGCTGGCTTTTTATAGTTGTGGTGCACGTGCTTAACTCCAGGTGAAACTACTCCGAGTTGATTAAACTGACTCAAATCAGCTGTTCTGGAACTGGAAACTCAGACTTTCCTATCTCAGAGTAGATCAACTCAGAGTTCAGGATTAGACTCAGAGTTTGTTGAACCTGCTTTGTGAAACGGACCCCAGGTCTAGACCATACTCTTTAATTTACAGAGAAAGAGACCCAACAATTCCCCTGTCAGCAAGCACTTGGCGACAGCAGTAAGGAAAAACTCCCCTGTAACGAGAAGAAACCTCAAGCAGAACCCAGCTCTAGGTGAGTGGCCATCTGTTGACTGGTTGGGTTGACAGAGAGAGAAGGGGGTGGGGACACAGAGAAGCAGAGCAACAACAGCAGCAGCAACAACAACAACAGATACATGACTAGCAACAACAAACAGCAGCAACAGCAGGAACAGCAGGAGAAGGACAAGAGAAGGACACCCCCACGTCAGCGTGGTTCATGGGGTGTCCTGCGGATGAGAAAGCACAAAGAACTCCAGGGAAGAAACCAAGTTAGTAACATGCATTAACGGTAAATTAATACATACAGATGGAGAAGAAGAGAGAGGAGCTCTGTGCATCAGTGGAAGTCCCCCGGCAGTCTAGGCCTGTAGCAGCATAACTAAGGGCTGGTCCAAGGCGAGCTTGGTCGGCCCTAGCTATAAGCTTTATTAAAAAGGAAAGTGTTAAGCCTGCTCTTTAACATAGAGAGGGTGTCTGCCACCCGGACCAAATCTGGAAGATGGTTCCATGGGAGAGGGGCCTGATAGCTGAAGGCTCTGCCTCCCATTCTACTTCTGGAGACTCAAGGAACCACCAGTAAGCCTGCATTCTGGGAGCGCATGTTCTAGTGGGGTAATAGGGTACTATGAGCTCTTGAAGATATGATGGTGCCTGACCATTAAGAGCTTTGTAGGTGAGAAGATGGATTTTAAATTCAATTCTGGACTTTACTGGAAGCCAATGCAGCGAGGCTAAGACGGAAGAAATATGACCTCTTCTTCTAGTTTTTGTCAGTACACATGCAGCTGTATTCTCAAGGATCTTAGAGAGAAATGGAAGATTAGATATGGGTCTATAGTTGGCTAAGATGCCTGAATCGAGAGTAGGCTTCTTAAGAAGAGGTTTAATGACAGCTACTTTAAAGTAAACAAAGATAAAAACTGAAATAACAATTTTTGGTGTCAAATAAAGACTGAATGTCATTGTGCGCATCTTAAAGCTGCACTAATCAATATTTATTATAGTAACAATGACTCAAATGACTATGTGTAATGTGAAAGGTGTTGCTTGAAACTTGAAACTTGAAAAGCAGGCCTACAAATAAAGCCAATATGCAAAGTGGGAGGGGTTACTTTGGACAGCTTGAGTTCTAGAAGTAATTCCCTTCTTTTTTCAAAAGAAACTTTTTTTTTGTTACACCAAAGGGGTGTAATAACAATTGTCATACAAAAACAGTAAAACAAAAAAAGTAATGCCATTCATTTACCGGAGCTCCGCCAAAACCGAACCTGTCCGACTGCAGAGCAGCGCTGTAGTCGGACAGGTTCAGTAATGGCTCCGGTTAGACTGTAATTTAACATTTTAAAACAAGATTTTATCAGCTGATAACTGCAGGAACAGACAGCTGGAGATTCGAAGAGCTGCAGGGCGAGATGCAAAGAGGATTTCTGTTGTTTTTGTGGCTGCCAGCTCTGACTTCTGGCTTATTTAAATGTCGTTGCACTGTTTGTCCTCGTCTCATTATTATTATTATATGTCACTGAGCAACTCCTGCGTTTCTGCCTAACAGAGCCACGTCAAGTTGTGCTGACTGTCATGAAAAAAAGGAAAAATTGAGTCCATGCACATGAAACAATAAATCATATGACCATTTCATGAACTGCCATGAGTCTGGGTTATGAAATGTCAGTACAGAAATACCAAAGACATGTTTGAGGTTAATTAGAAACAGTGTCTCCATAATATGGTGGGCTAAATGGCTAAATGTTTTTTTGCATTATGATTTTATGTACAAAAAATTGTGTTGGCCAATACATCATTACGTAACTTTTAAAAAATCTCAAATATCAATATTAATATTGGCATCAGCAAAAAAAATCTGGTATCTGTCAGGCTATAATCATGATGTAAAATGTGAGATGCAGTGGGTACTTGTGTCAAATGTAATTGGTATCTCTGTGTTCAAGGATAAACCTGTTTTTTGGAATACTGTTTATGATCATATTGACTATAAATTGAAAATGTGGCATTGAGTATATCTACTGAAAGCTTAATGCTTAGCCAACAAATTTCAACTGTTTTTTTTTTTTTATTCTATTTTTTGTTGTTGTTCCAACATTGCCATGTAAAATGGCAGAGACGAAAGATGAAAAATGCCCTGACATCCACTACAAAGGACATACTATGAAAAAAAAATAAGCAATGAAAAAAAGAGAGAGAGAGATTTAATCTGATGATAACATTATTTTTTCTGGGGCTCAGGAGGATATCAACTTTATAAATATAAAAATAAATAATGTCAGATAAATAATATATCAGATATACAGTGCTGCTTGAAAGTTTGTGAATTCTTTAGAATTTTCTGTATTTCTGCATAAATATGACCTAAAACGTGATCAGATATTTACAGAAGTCCTAAAATTAGATAAAGAGAACCCAATAAAACAAATGAGACAAAAAAATCATTTTTTCATTTTTTTCATTTATTTATTGAGGAAAATTATCCAATCTTACATATTTGTGAGAGGCAAAAGTATGTGAACCCTTGCTTTCAGTAACTGGTGTGACCCCCTTTTGCAACAATAACTTCAACCAAACATTTCCAGTAACTGTTTATCAGCTCTGCACATCAGCTTGAGGATTCTTTGCATGTACTGCCTGCTTCAGGTCCTTCCACAGCATTTTTATAGGATTAAGGTCAGGAGTTTGACTCGGTCATTCCAAAACATTCCAAAACGACTTGTGTGTTTAGTGTTGTTGTCTTACTGCATTACCTACTTTCTGTTGAGCTTCAGTTCACAGACAAATACCTTGACATTTTCTTGTAGAATGTGCTGGTACAACTCAGAACTCATAGCTCCTTCAATGACTGCAAACTGTCCTGGTCCAGAGGCAGCAAAGCAGCCCAAACCATGATACTACTACCACCATGTTTCACAGATGGGTTAAGGTTCTTATGCTGGAATGCAGTGTTTGTTCATCACCAAACATAACGCTTCTCATTCAAGCCAAAAAGTTCAATTTTGATCTTGTCTATTCACAGAATATTTTTCTAATCATCTTCTGGCTTATCCACATGATCTTGAGCGAACCGTAGACGGCAGCAATGTTCTTTTTGGAGGGAAGTGGCTTTTTTCCTTGCAACTCTGTCATGCACACCATTGATGTTCAATGTTCTCCTGATGGTGGACTCATGAAAATTGACTGTAGCCACTGCAAGAGAGACCTTTAGTTTCCTAGACATTACCTTGGGGTCCGTTGTGGCCTCCCGGACTATTACATGCCTGCTCTTGGTGTGATTTTTGTTGTTCAACCACTCCTGGGGAAGGTAACAATGGTGTTGGATATCTTCAATTTGTACACGATCCAAACTCAAACTCTTTAGAAATGGTTTTGTAACCCTTTCCAGCCTGGAGAGTATCAACAACTCTTCTTATAAGGTCCTCAGAAATCTCAATCTCTCAATCTGATTGAGCCATGACACACTTCCACAAACCTGTGTTGTGAAGCGTAGACTTTGATAGTGAAGACCCAGATTTCTCTTCTTTAAATAAGGCAGGGCCTCCCAGACTCACACTTGATTGTCATCCCATTGATTGAAACACCCAACTCTAATTTCCCCCTCAAATGAAATGATAATCCTAGAGGTTCACATACTTTTGCCACACACAAATATGTAACATTGGACAATTTTCTTCAATAAATAAATGAAAAAGATGAAAAAAATGGGGGTTTTTTGTCTCGTTTGTTTAATTGGGTTCACTTTATCTATTTTTAGGACTTGTGTAAATATCTGGTCACGTTTTAAGTCATATTTATGCTGAAATATTTATTTATCTTGCTTACAGATTTATTACTTACTTTCTCCCCCTAAAAACTTAAAACCCAAACCAGAACCCTTGGTACAGTAGCCATAGTATGGAGACTATGGACTATTTACCATTTTATTACTTTATATTCTCTATTGTTTATTTTTTTCCCTTTGTCAGCTATGTTATTCTCTCATTTTCTTGTCTTAATCTCAGTGTCTTAAGCACAGCACTGTCAACTACCCTGTATGTCTGTATATGGGAAGTGCCATAAATATTAAGTTGCTTTCAGTACCACTAGTATTAACTGCATCAACTACTACTGCTCCTGCTATTGCTACCACTATTAAAACCAAATATGGGTGACAAGAGAAAGGAAAAACCATCATAAACGTCTTGGTAAAATGTTGTTCCACCACTAGCCTCCAGAGCTGTTTCAGTGTGTGTGTGTGTGGAACACAATTGGAGGAATGAACAGCATTCTTCCAAAAGATCTTCCTCCATTGGTTTTTTTAATGGTGGTAGTGGAGAGTGCTGTCCAACACAGTACTCAAAAATCTCCCATAGGAGTTCAGTTTGAGATCTGGTGACTGTGAAGGCCATAGCATATGATTCACATCATTTTAACACTCATCAAACCAGTAATAGTATCTGTCCATTATGTCTGAACGTTATCATATATGGGTTTATTTCTAATCACAACTAAAGTGACTAAAACATATTAAAAATAAACAATAGTAGCTTAAAACTGTTGGAACACATGAAGATTTAATTAAAATCCTGTGGTACTCAATGGACAGAGGCGTTAAACTCCTGTGCTGTCAGCCCTTAGAATACATTTGCTTGCAGTGCCACCATGTGGAGAAACCAGAAAATGGAAACAACTGTGACAGAAAGGGGATGAGGAAAATAAAGCAACATGGCCCTTTACATCCTATAAGGAAAGAGAAGGAAGGAGAGGAGATAAATGAGACACACCTGTGAGCCGGGAGAAGGGAAAAACTGACAATAGCAGCATGGAGGAGAGCAGAGAGGTGAGAATGAACGGGAGGAAATCAGTAAACCAAATTGAACCTATTCAACTGCCTCTTTGGACAGCCTTAACAATGGATATGGGGTATATATATAGTTTGGTTTAACCTATTCAACTGAGTAAACTTAACTGAAACAGATTTAATTTGTGTGAACGACAGACTTTGAGTTAGCTTCCTTATTGTATTTGAGTGCTCTGTTTGTCTTGACAATGATTTGGTTTTGATAACATTTAGTTAATGAAGATACTTTGGGTAAATGGTGTTTTTCCCCCCATGTGGTATACCTTTGTAGCTAGGGTAATAGGCTAACTTGGATTATCTTGGATTAAGTTACTCATGTGTATATATACATTTTTTTTCCTTAAAAAACAACAGGGTTTATTATTCTCCTATCTGGCACTCGACAATTTGTATTTTAAATAACTATTTCAGTTCCCTACACTAAACAACTGCATTGTGAAATGTTGTTGTTTTGTGAAATGTTGTTGTGTTTTGTACGGAAGCCCTGAAAGGCAGGCGAGGAAAAAAAAAAATTCTGGAGATCCAATTTCTAAGTCTGATCTAAATTCTTTTCTCTCTTGTGTTTATGAGTAAAGAACAAGTGAAAAAAAGGTTTTGCCAGGATAAGAAAAAAAAAAAGTTTTGCCGGGCGAAAAAAAAAAGTTTTGCCAGGATAAAACAGGAAAGTTTTTTTTTTTCCACCTGTGAAAATAGGGGGATTTTTTTTTTTTTTTTGCCAGGATCATTTTTCTAAGTTTTTTTTTTTCATGTGTGAAAGTAGCAGGTGATTTTTTTTTTCTCTGGATTTTTCTTAGTGTTTGTTGTTGTAATACTCATTTCAGCCACAAGGGGCCACAAGTGCACCACTACTCCATGTTCTAAATAGGACTGAAATCATTCATGTTTTCTTCCAGGTGAGTTTTCATAGGTACAAAAGGTTTCAAAAGGTACATATTGTGTATTAGCAAGTTATGTAACATGACTGTCGTTAATCTGCCGTTAGCGTTAGCTATACTGACGTTAGCCATTAGCCCAGTAGTGGGATATCGGCTGTTAGCGCGCTAGCTAGCAGGCTAACAACTGCATAGCTAACGTTTGTTTACTGTAACGTTAGTCATCTTAACGGAGACACTTCACCCCTTATGAGTGGGCTGTTTTACAAATAAAGATTAAAAAATAAAAAACTTATGAGTGGAACATTTGGACACTTGCAAAGGGAATAGGATAACTTTGTACATTTAATCATAGCTATAAACAACAGAATAAGCACTCACAATACATTTTGATTTTGGCACTTTAGTTTAATATGGTTGTTATTCATATAAGGAGGAGGCCATGTAAGGTTTATAAGCTTTGTTTATTTATTTAATGAATAAAATACTTAACAGCCACTATGACTGAATAATGCTGTCTTGTTTCACAGAGGGCAGAATGAGACCTACACACTGTTGGGGAGAAATTCAAACCTGATCAGCTGTGCGTAGGTAAGGTGTTATAAAGTATGACCCAAACATTTTGGAGCAATGAGCTAAGCTTGATTCTGTTGGCAGATGAAAGTGCTCAGAGAGAAAATAAGAATGTGTTGTTAGTCTTACCTCATGAATACTTTTATGTGAAACACAGTTAGGATTGTACAATGTGCAGTGCATTAAAAAAAAAAGACCAAATTTCAGCTCACTCTCTCAATACATTATAATCATACTTCTCACTGTCAGTTGTGAATTTTCCCTTTCCCTTTGTTTGCCATTATATATGATATATAATTATTGCAGATTGGAGTAGAGTCATTTAATTTGAATGAATCATTCTTTCTCTTGATAAAATCTAGGAGAAATACAGTGAGCACAACTTAAGGGTCTAAGCACACCTGAAGGCTCCACTGTACCTGAACCTGATCAGATGAGGACATGACAAGTTTCCAGCTTTTCAGTGTTGTCAGAGTTGTACCTATAATTTTGGAGGACATAATCACTGTATGATCAGTAAATGAACATGAATAATAAAAACAGATTAAGGCTGTTGTTTTTATTAGACTGTATACTATACTTATATATTTAGAATCTAAACTTTAGATGTTGAAGTTCACGTGCCTATAAGTAGCATTGGATGTATGGTTTTTGTTAACGTGAATGTTGCAACAAATGTTTGCCAGAGAAATGTAAAAGAAATTGCCAGAAACTGTTGCAAACAGTAGAAACCACAGGTGCCACACTTTTTTACCACACGTTGTTACAACACGTTGTTACAACTGTTTGACAGAATGACTAGCACTTTGCTATTAAACTAGTCTTCATGTGAAAATAGAGGAGTTTGCTGTTTGCTGCAACACCAAAAGCTTGCCACAACTGTTTACTCTTGTAAATGAAGCTTTCTAACAACTGATTCACCCAGAAGGTTATCTTATGCTACCAATGCACCTTTAGGTGAGTTAATCTGAAAATTGGTAATTAATTCAGTGTTGTGACTGCAACATGCCAATTAGGTACAACAACTGATACTACTGGTCTCATAAAAACAACAAGCAAAATATGTGCTATTATACATGTTTATTAGTTGATCAGATTACACAAGCTTTTCAGTATAACATTCAGAAGAAATGATACAAATTTAAATTCAGCAATATTTTATTTACTAAACCAAAATGCAATATACAATTAATCAAAAAAGGTCAGAAATTAAACTATCTGGGATATCTAAGGGTAGTGGGCAACACGGCAACATGGGAAACAGCAGGAAAAAAAAACTTCTACAAATGAAATGCAGAAACAGTTTTCACATGTTATATCTCATAAAAATCTTCATATGACAAATGATTTGATCATGAGCAGTAGGTCGAGCAACAGACAGATAAAAATTAACTCTTTTATACTGCAGACATCCCTGTGTTAAGTCATGGGGTTTTAGGATTGTGAAGCATCAACCACCTATAGTCTTTTCAAAATCATAGGCCATCTTGCTTTAAGGGGCAGTTCACCCAAAATTAAAAACAATGTTTTGTCCACCATACCCAGAGCACTATCTATCCATCTAGATTGTTTTGATGTGATTCGCCTAGTTTTGGCGATATCTCCTGTTACTCTAATACAATGGACTTGAATGGCGCTCAGTTTGTGGCACTAAAAGCACCAAAGAAATTCATTTGAAAACTCAAAGGCAATGTCTTGTTTGATAGGGACTATTTTTTACCGAAGTACACCTCTATTCATTATTATAGGGGGTGAATTTGGAGAGAAAACAGTCCCTATATGAAACTGTATACTGTACTTAGTATTACAAAAACAAAAACAAAAACAAAAACTTAGAAAAATGATCCAGGCGAAAAAAAAAAAATTCACCTGCTACTTTCAGGGATGATGGGAAAAAAAAAAAAAAAAAAAACAACTTAGAAAAATGATCATGGCAAAAAAAAAAAAAAAATCACCTGATTTCACAGGTGAAAAAAAGAAAACTTAAAAAAATGATCCTTTTTAGCCTGGCAAAACTTTTTTTTCCACCTGTTTCACAGATGAAAAAAGACCTTTTTTTACTTACTCATAAACACAAGAGAGAAAAGAATTTAGATCAGACTTAGAAATTGGATCTCCAGAAATATTTTTTTTCTTGCTTGCCTTTCAGGGCTTCCGCAGTTTTGCTCTCAGGGCCACCGTACAAATCTGGCCTGAACACCACCAAGCTGGCCAGCGGGGCTCAGCAGAGGTTAGAGGATAGGTGTTGAGGGACCACAATAGTTTTGGTATTAGATCAATTTAAATGTGAATAAATGTAAATACATTTACGGTGAAATTTAAAGAAAGCCTGCAATACCACTACAAGGCATGCCCCATCTTATATGTGAATGACCCTCCGCGGGCATTCTGGCTTTCATCTGTTTCTCATTCTGGCATTCTTATTTTCTTTCAACTGTTCAAATCTATGTCACACTAGCTACTTCGAAGGAAAAAAGAACTTTGAAGGAAAAAGTAACTTTGAAGAATAAGATATGATGTTAAATGAGCATTTAAGGCGCAGAATTTGCATAAAGAATGAAGAGTATAACTAATTATTGACAGATCAAAACAACCTGTGATTTAAAAAAAAAAGATTTTTGCAAATGATAGTTTATCACATCATTAAATTTATATGTTTTATAAGAAGAAAATAAGAAAACAAGAAAAAAAATTCGACTTAAACTTTGATACTTCGGATCCAGTCTCCATTATTTAAAGGTCATTGAGAAGAAATTATTTTCACAAATTGGCGCCCAACGTGGGGCCCCAATAGCTGTTCTCCTCTGGAAGCAACGGGACTGAAAAAGATCCTGCATGAACACAACCAAAGACCTTCGCCATGGAGTTCTTAAAACCCCGTTTTGGCAAAGAAGGCCAGGACCAGCTGAGAGAGGAGACGGTGACAGGGTCAACCAAAGAAGGAGATGGACTGAAGGACCCCGCAAAGGTTATGATAAATTTTAATTACTGATCAGTTAAATCTAAGTCAGGGACTTATGGTTATAAGTGATACCTAGGTCAGGGACCTAGAAGGGAATCCTAAGTCGAGGACTTAGAAGCTAATGTCTTTGGAACAACAATTGGGAAAACTAATCCCTAAGGCCTGAGTAATCAAAAAGACGTCTGGAGAAGTCGGGAACTTCACAGGATAGTGTTATTTGTGGGTCCAGGACTCAACAAGTAATATGGGGAGTCTGGGACTCCGGGAGTCTGGGAATCCGGTAAAATCATGATTTAGTGTTTATTTATATATCTAAATAAATAGATGCATAAATAAATAAATAGATGCATAAATAAATAAATAGATAGATAGATAGATAGATAGATATTACTTTATTAATCCCCCAAAATTAAAATTGTCAAGAGCTCATCAAAATATAAAATAAATAAATATAATCTATACATATATTAAATATATATCATAAGTATTGTGATTAAAGGGTTTTATTGTACATGGTAGTTATTAACAGTGTCTCAGCGAAATGAAAACCAGACAAGGGTAACCTTACGGTGTCAACAAATTGTCTGGGGACTGGAAACCTAGTGGTGTCAACAAAAGTCTACATTTCACTGATTGGACCAGTTGCTCGGGTGAACTCCATACAAACTGGTTGGCTGTTAAGGGGAAAACAAGAAAATTACATAGTTTTAAATTAAAAATAAAAAAGGTACCACAAAAAAAAAGAAAAAGAAGAGAAGAGACCTCTACAATGGGTAACTGTTGTAGCTGTAAAAAAATCACAAGCAGAGAAATATGGTGGAGATGCTAGGCGTATGAAAACACTACATCCTGATAACGTTAAATACCTTAAGAGATGGCAGGAGAAGTATGATTTTGTAGGGAAGTTAGATGTAGAGGCTTGTGAGGAATTAGTGAAGGCCATTTGTGAGGAAGTAAAGAGGAAGAAGAGTAGGTCAAAGAAATGTCTGCTGCAGGCCAAGTTGTGGCTGATAGAAGCGAGGGCCAGACAAGCTGGCATTCAGAGAAAGAAAAGGGAAGAAGAAGAAAGGGTTGCTAAAAGACAGGATGCAGATAAACGACAGGGAGCTCAACAGGATAGAGAGAAACAAACTAACATATACCCTGTCCTATATTCTGCTCGAGACCAACAGAGTGATGACAACTATGCGCCATGTGGGCTCCATCCGGATCCTCCGCCTTATCCCGAACCTCAACCTCCTCCTCCTCCTGCACTACCTACTGCTCCACCGACTCCCACCCTCTCACCCTGCAACCTCTTTGTGGAAGTTAACATCACCCCACGGAGAGGAGAGACGCTTCCACAAGACCTTCAATCTCCTCTGAGAACACAAAGCGGTACAGTATATGGTCTCTCACACACTGCACATGCAAAAGAGTCACAAGAAGGTAGATTTGGATGATAGTAAATATGACATGCCTTTTATCGCACCTATGATTGAGTTACCAAACCCTAGAGCAGGCTTAGATGTGGGTGGTGTGATACAACCACTCACAATCATGATTGGATTCAGACCAGAAATCAGTCAATTTGTAATCAAACATCTGATTGCTTGGAAAAATGAAGGATTGCAGAGAACCATTGATTATGCAATTCATGCAGAAGAAACAATTGAATCAAAGAAACAAAAGAAGAAAGTTGCAAATACATTCTTGTGTGATGATCGTGACAATGATGAAATTTTCTTCCGAGGTAATTACAGAGGGAGGAGAGGATGGGGAGACGGTGAGAACAGAGGAGCGGACGATAGAAGAGATATATGCTACAATTGTGGCAGACCTGGTCACTATGCGAGAGACTTCAGAGCCCCAAAGAGGATGGAGAGATGGAGGGGAGGAGGATGAGGGCGAGGAAGGAGCAGAGGAGAGAAGCCCAGGCAGGAAGAGAGGGAAAACTTTGGAAGCAGGTCATGCACCCACACAGACACACACATGTACACCATCAGATAAAGAGGCAGAGGTAGATGAAATACTATCGCTACAAACAGCTGAAATTTTATTGTCACAGGAGGGGACTAAACCATGGATAGTATTAAAGGTGCAAGGGAAATCAATAACTGTCTTATGTGATTCTGGAGCTTGCAGAACAGTTTTGCGACATAACAAAACAGGAACAGATTTTCCCTTAAAACCAAATAGCGGGTTGAGGGTTAGGTCAGCCACAGGACACGTGACTGTTGAACCATTGACCGAACCTTTTAAAAAAAAAGAGATCCTAAAACAAATAAAAACATATTTGCCTCAGTGGTAGTATCACAGTTGTGCCCCGTTAATCTCCTGGGAAGAGATTTGATGACAAAATTAGGAATAGCAGTAGTACTGGACCAAACTGGTTCTGGTATGAAATGCCGTGTAAATTTGAAAACAGCTGTTAGTGATGAAGAGGACGAAGTAGAAACATTTGTGCACGAAGGACTAACATTAAATTACTGGTACAGCTTGGATTTAGTTCAAACTGGGTCAAGAACTAATGAAATTGGTAAAGGATCACATTCCTCCAGCTGACATGAAAAATGTTGAGATGTACACACCTGAAGAGTTACATTGCACAATGTACTTCCGATACCAGCATGGACAAGACAGAGAGTATCATGAAAAGTTTCTTAAAGAGCCCAGTTGCAAAATGACTCTCACTGAACTATACTGGGACAAAAAGGGAAATTGTGCTTGCACAGTGAGCCTCCGAGAATCGGAAGTGAAACTGTTCAGAGGGGGCCTCACACCACACATTTCCTGTTCAAAAACACTAAATATAAAGTGGAGAGATTTAGGTGATTTTGTCTCAAAAATAGAAAGATCAAACTGTGAGTGGCAAGAGGTGTGGGAAAGAGTGCTATTCACCTGTTCACCTCAGTGGAGAAACCAACCTAAACTACACTGTTGCTTGATTTAATCTAATTGCTGAGGAAGAGTTAGAGCTAAACAATCTACCTCAAAAACTATGGTCAAAAGGGCCAGCTGATGTGGGACTTATTAAAGGAATACAACTAGTTAAAATAACTCCAAAAGGCTCTTACAGGCCGTATCAGAGACAGTTTCCACTTAAACCAGAGGCTGAAAAAGGGATTGCACCAATAATACAGAACTTACTAAATGCAGGAGTTATCAGGGAATGCCCAGATGAAGCATGCAACAATTTACTCCCTCAAGAGGGAGCCAGCTATTATTGTACATTGATGACAATGATCGCGTCAGAAAAAGAACAGGATTGCAAAATTGATACTGTTGTGCTGTTAGAATATTTAGCAGAACAGGGTCACAAAGTAAGTAAGAACAAATTGCAATTATGAAAAAAGGTAGTGAAATATCTAGGTTTTAATATCTCTCTTGAAGGCAGACACCTAGATGAAAATAGAAACACTGCAATACTACATGCACCCAAACCAAAAACTAAGAAACAAATGATGTCCTTTCTAGGAATGATTAACTTCTATAGAGCTTGGATTGTAAACTATGCTGAAATAACACACCCGCTTCAAATGCTTATTTATGATTAACCCATGGCAGTTAATGATGTTATCACATGGACTCCAGAGGGAGAACATGCATTTGTACAAGTAAAACAACTGCTAGTGAGTTCAGCAGTCTTAGCACTCCCAGAATCTAAAAAACCATTTGTACAAACATGCGATGCTAGAGGTAGATTTATGTCCAATGTGTTAACTCAGCCCTTTGGAGGAAAACTTAGACCCGTAGCGTATTACTCATCTAAACTAGATCCAATAAACAGAGCAATGCCACAGTGTTTGCAAGCTGTACAGGCCGCAGCCCTAGCGATACAGAGTTCAGCCACAATTGTCCTTTTTCATCCATTAACATTGAAAGTGTCACATGCTGAAGATGCTTTACTAACACAGACAAAAATAGCCTTCATGTCCCCAGCTCAACACCTTAATTGTATGACCACCCTACTCTCTCAGCCTCATTTAACTATTGAAAGGTGTACAACTTTAAACCCGGCAACGCTACTACCAAATGAAACAGGAGGCATTAAACATGATTGTGTGGCTGAAAAGGTACTGCCTAGAGAGGACCTGACTGATGTTACCAGACCCAGACATAGTGATGTTTGTAGATGGATCATGTAAAAAGAATCCTGATGGAACAAACAGTAGTGGTTATGCAGTGGTAACTATAGACAAAGTATTACAATCTAAAGCACTCGCACCCCACTTCTCAGCTCAAGCGGCAGAGCTGATTGCACTAACTGAAGCATGCAAGTTAGGAGCAAGGAAGAGAATAACTATTTATACTGATAGTGCATATGCTTTTAATACTTTACATGTTTTCGCACAACAGTGGAAAAATAGAGGAATGATAACGTCCACTGGAAAGTCAATTCTGCATACGAATCTGATTTTAGCCTTATTAGGAGCTATACAACTGCCACTGCCAGATAGCAGTATGTAAGTGTGCTGCACACACTTCAGGAGATGACTTAATCTCACAGGGAAATCGGAAGGCGGATGAGGAAGCGAAATCAGCTGCTGTTAGACAAGAATACCAAGACATATACACAGCTGAGCATATCACACACATAGACCATGACATTTTTTATACAACATATGGATTCCAAAATTACTCAAAAAATGTTTGTGCATCATGTCTAGTGTGTGGAAAACAGAATGTTCAAGGTAGATTGAGACTAAGACCAGGCAAAATGCCTAATGCTCAATTTGTATAAAACTAATTCTCCTAGAGATAACTGTACCACTCTTAAGTATCTTTTTCCAGCTGTTGACACTACGGTTATTCCACCTTGGTTGATGCCATACAAGGGGAATTACACCTGCCTGTTCAGGACATGCGGATTAAACGGAGGACAAGACATGGGAGACCTGACAGGTTGTGGCACTACGATTGCAGTGAGTAAAAATCCCTATGGGATAACTGATGAGCTGGTAACTTATCATGAATATGCATGATCAGATATATGGTGGTACTGTGGAGGAGATAAGTTAAGACCTAAGTTGCCTAAACTCTGGTATGGTACCTGTGCTCTAATTCAGCTAATGATGCCTACCTATTTGCTTCTTATGAATCCACAATTTCCCAAACTGACATCAGAAGAAATGCACAGAATCAAGCGCAATAAGGTAATACCCACTTCATTTGATCCTAGTCTATATAGACTTAATTGGTGTTCCCCGAGGTGTTCCAGGTGAGTTTAAAACTAGAAACCAGGTGGCAGCAGGATTTGAATCACTCTTTACATGGTGGGTGACAATAAATAAAAATGTGGATTGTATAAATTACATCTATTACAACCAACAGCACTTCATTAATTACACTCGTGATGGATTTAGAGACATTCACGAGCAATTGGTTAAAACTAGTCTGATGGCCTGGCAGAATAGAATGGCTTTAGACATGCTATTGGCTAAAGAAGGGGGCGTATGTAAAATTTTTGGAAATCTCTGTTGCACCTTTATATCTAATAACACTGCCCCTGATGGGAAGCATCACGAAGGCATCGGAAGGCCTGACGTCACTATCAGAAGAGCTAGCGGAGAACTCGGGTATCACAGATTCACTCACAAAGTGGTTGGAAGACATGTTTGGGAAATGGGGAGACACCCTTAAGACTATGATTTTGTCTGTAGGAATCGTGTTTGCTATTCTAGTCACTTGTGGTTGCTGTTGCATTCCATGTATGAGGGAACTGATGCAAAGATTGATTACTACTACACTAACGAGACAACAGTTGATGTTATCAGTCTGTCCCCACAGAGAACAATTACGAAAGACATGTTGTAGTCGGGGGACATGTCGAGGTTGGACGCAGAGAAAGGGAAGCCTATGGAGAGTATATCCAGCTCAAGGTGATAGAAGAGTCCATCTACGGACACCTCGGAGGCGGGATACTTGCTGGAGATGAGACACCTGCTTACTCTTTATTCCACAGCACAATGATGAACCTATAGAAAATCTGAGAGGAAGTTATAGTGTTCTGATGTAATGTATGCTTAAGAGAAAAAGACTGACAGTACATTGTATATACATTTATAAGATTTTTATTCCTTTTACGAATTAGGGAAAATGCCTTAAGGCAGGGAGAGGTTCTCATGATCAGGTCCGATGAGATGATCAGCCTGTCTGGGAACAAGTTTCTTTTTATTTTTAGATTCATAAATGTACTTATACAGTTGCTGTTATCAGAATTGATGACTTTTACATTGTAATGTGTGATTAAGCATACAAATGTGATTATAACAATTATTAACATTGTTCAATGGCCGCCGGGGCAGCGGGGCCGTGTGCAGAATTTTTTCTGTCCAGAAAGAAACAGAATGAATTGACAAGAATGATAAAGAACTGCCAGACGGATTTTCGCTCCACACCATTTACTAACCAATTATATTTTTGATCATTTGAATCAGCTAACTACCACTAACAAATTTTTATATTCATGATTACATTTTTGTATCTTTTGAAAGTACAAACAGGGGGGAAATGTTATAAAAATTAGAATTATACTGTGATTAGATGTCTTAAAACCTTACCATGTGCGTGCTCTTGTTTTTTCATTTCATGATGAATGTTCCTGTTTTGCTCTGCAAGAGTTGCAGAAACAGCAAACATAGCAGCTAAGATTAATGACGGGAGGCCAGTACATGCATTAGAAGAAGTCAGGAGGAAATAAAGGTCAGAGACAAGTCAGAAGGGTGAATTCTCGATTTAGGGACCTACAGCTGGCCAACCAATTAGAGAACTGAGAAAGTGTCATGATGTTATTTATGGAGCATATCTGTAAACATCAGAAGAAGTATGAGACGCCCATCTGTAAGGTATATAAACCAATTGTGAATGTCCTGTGATGAGCCTTTCTCTGTAACCCTGTTTGTGTGTTGCACTGTGAAACGCTCCTTCTTGTACAAGAAAATAAATTCGACTTAAACCTTGATACTTTGGATCCAGTCTCCATTATTTAAAGGTCATTGAGAAGAAATTCTTTAACAACTTGCACAATCACACATTGAGGTTACTGGCTTTTGCAGTGTGTACCTACCTGCGGGCTATAACAACAAACAAAACTTTTCCACACTGTATAAAAATGCCACATATTGTCAGGCACAAACAATTTCCAAGTTACTCAGCTTAGATACTTCTTTAAGGAAAAATCTACCAACTGATGCTCCTACAATATTAGATTTCAATTTGTGAAATTTGCTGAACATGTTAATGTTTAAAGTATAATGAAATATTCAAAGCCAAGATGCCATTGTTTTATGGCTGCAGAATTATAGCAAATAGAAAGTCAGATTTCTTGTGCATCATTTTATACACATTTTCCTGTAAATCATATAGTCATATAGTAATGATGAACCCACTGATGGTAAAGTTGAAGAGGTTACTCAGAAAGTGCCTCAAGCTACGTAAAAACAGTCAGTGCTGCCGTTTCCTGCAAGATCATTTACAGAGTAGAATCCTTTTCTCTCTGTCCACATCCCCTGTAGCCTGCACAGCCCTTGTAAAGAGAACTGCACTGAATGCAACAGGAGATTAGATACGGAGTTCTGTAGGTCCTTCTATATTCCTCTGAAAATGCATTCCAGTTCACCATGCCTGATGACGAAAGAACAGAAGAGTTCATGTGTAAAACGTAGGTTCAGATTTTACAGATTTACACTGTAAGTGCATTATGACGGAATCTTCTAATGGCCAGTATGAACAGGAGGAATAACTGTGGCAAGAAAACTTGTTTCAATGCTAATTTGGGCACCTGACAATTCTTTAAAACAGACTTGGAAAAATTGCAGTGAACAGCACCAACCACATGCCGGACAGCTCCTCCAGGAGTGACAGTAAACACATCACCAGGTCCGAGTGGACGGCGCAGAGCAGTAAGTGAGCTGCCCTCAGGTCCAGCTGAAGTCCTCCCCTGCTGCTCTCACTGTCCCCCGCGTCTGCATCATTATAAACATCCGTCTAGGATGTCGATATCTCTGGTAAATATTCTTACCGTTGTTTCTACCATGGATGTATCATGGAAAGAGAAAGGTTTTTACTTCTGCCATCTAGCCAACGATATCTCGCTTTGACATCTCGTGTGCTTCTGTGTGATTTGGACAACTACAAGTCACGCCCCCTGCTACAACTTACGCCCACTACAAGTCACGCCCGCTTGCAGTCCGCAGACAAATCCCTCTCGCTTGTTACCGTCAGTGTCTGTATAAGCGTGGCGGTTAATGTTGCTAGGGAGTGACTCACAAAGAGACACAATGGAGCGACAATGACGTTGTAAATAGCAGATGCCTGTTCTTGCAGCTCACACAGAGTATTATTTAATGTCACTCAAATTTTGCCAGTGCAATGTCAAAGTGTTGTCTTCTTCCGGTTCCTAGCAGCTAACGGTTATTTTTGTCCGAACGAATCAGCTTGAAATAGCCAGTAGCCACATTAGCAAGCAAGGCACCTGCTGGAGCTCTGCAATTGGGATTGGCTGTATTTGCATTGCTAGGTATTATAGCTACGCAGCTACTGTGGCTAAGAGATATTATGGAGTTTCCATTTGATATTAACCAGTTATTCCCAGAGAGGGTCTCCGTCTTGGACCAGGCCCTTGTTGCTGGTCGTAAATCTGCAGGAAGGTAAGTTAGAACGCAACTACTCTGATTTTGCTTTTCTCTTTGTTGTAAACTAGCATGTTACAGTGGAACTACAAACATACAATAACGTTACCTTCTCTCCTCTATAAAGAAAATGCTGCACAAAACTGGAAAATGACAATCTATGCCATATTTGCATACAAAACGTTAGAATGTTGTCCAAATGTTTTGATGAAACATTTGTTTTGTGTCTTTGTCTTTCGCTATTGTCTGTGTTGTAGAGCTTCAACGATTCATTGATTCGTTTTAAATTAATCGCCAGCTATTTCGATAATCAATTAATCATTTTGGGTCATTTTTTAAGAAAGCAAATGTCAAAATCTCTGGTTCTAGCCTCTCAAATGTGAATATTTTCTGGTTTTCTTTAGTCCTTTATGACAGTAAACTGAATATTTTTGGGTTGTTGACAAAACTTGACATTTCAAGATGTCATATTGGGCTTTGGGAAACAGTGAGCAACATTTTTCACCATTTTCTGACATTTTATAGACCAAACAATTGATCAATTGAGAGAATAATCAACAGATTAATCAATAACGAAAATACTTGTTATTTGCAGCCCTACTTGATTGTTAAAAAGTACCATGACATAATTGAATAAAAGTATGGTCTGTGTCATACTAACACACTAATTAACTATTAACTTACACAGATAATCACCTTCATGCCCATGGGCCATCCTACATGTGTACTGTGTTTGTCTTCATAGGCCAGATCTTCAAGCCCACATAGCCACAGTTATCGATGAACTTGGGAGAGCCTCCGCAAAGGTGAGTTTCTGCAGGTGTTGGAGTATGTTTGTTTTTTTTGTTTGTTTGTTTTCAAACTTTGTGTGAACATATGTTTAAGTTATGTGGGGACTATTGTGGACATACAGATGGGTGACAAATTAAAGGAAAAAAAGGTACAGGTCTGAATGCTCGACCCCTTCAGTGGGGGGATCTGGTGGCTCTGTTATGTTGTGGGCGGCATTTTGCTGGCATGGTTTGGGTCCACTTGTTCTCTTAAAGGGAAGGGTCACTGCAAATCAATACAACATTGTTCTGAGTTATCACTTTTATTCTATGATGAAACATTTCTATCCTGATGGGAGCGGTCTCTTCATGGATGACAGTGTCCCCATCCATAGGGCACAAGGGGTCACTGAATGGTTTGATGAGTATGAAAATGATGTCAATCATATGCTATGGCGTTGGCAGTCACCAGATCTCAACCTAATTGAACACCTATGAGAGATTTTGGACCGACGTGTTAGACAGTGCTCTCCACCACCATCATCATAACACCAAATGAGGAAATATCTTTTGGAAGAATGGTGTTCATCCCTCCAGTAGAGTTCCAGAGACTAGTAGAATCAATGCCAAGGTGCCCCAAAGCTGTTCTGGTGGCATCTGATGGCCCAACACCTTAAGAAGGCACTTTATGTTGGTTTTTCCTTCAATTTGTAACCTGTCTGTACAGTACACTCAGTCAGCCATGCTGGTGATGCCATTGGAACTGGGGATTGCTCTGCATGGGTATCTGCTGTTATAACATACAGTCAAAAATTCACAGGCATCACATTGTGTCTCCTGACACTGCTGTTCTTTAGCAAAATTGTACTGGGATTGTGGTAACAAATTCTACAATTCATTAAAAGTCTGGTCAAATATAAAACACCAAGCACTATCAACAGACTTCAATTTGAATTACACATTGATAATGGTGATAATGTAGATCAACTGACGACCACTGAGACGGTGATGATTTCATAAGACAAATGTAAAAGTTCAAATTAGAGCTGCAACTTACTCAACATTTTCATTATCGATTATCCTGTTGATTTTTTATGATTAATGGATTAATTTTCACAAAACAGTGAGAAATGTTCATTTCATTTTACCATAGCTTCAGGTGACTTCAGTATATTCAAATCATACTGATATAAACTATAGGGAAACAGCAAATCTTTACATTTGAGAAGCTGGAAACAGCAAATATTTACATTGTATTGATTAATACCTTAAATGATTACTTAGTTCTCAAAATGTCAAACTACATTTTTCACATGAATTAATCACGTTCAATGAGCATCCACCTCTCCTATTGCAGTGTCTCAGACAGGGTAACCTTAATAGGTTGGCAGTTGGCCACTAGAGGATAATGTTTATTTAACTTTTCTATGTTCCTTGTGAGATTGTCCTGTTCCTTGTGAGATTGCCAATTTCAGAAACGTAAATGCTATGTTGCATCAGCCGCAGGGATGAACGTAAGGGTTATGCACACAGTGAAGACACACAACACATACAAATCTTGCGAGAGTTTCACAGGCACATTTGAGCCCATTCACAGCCCATCCTCCCCTACTCACCTGAACTTTCCTTACTTTTCCTCCATAGAGTCTATGCTTAAGCTACCTCATTAAGCAGATCATCTGATTATAAAAAATATTTCATATACTAGTCAAAGTGATGTAACTGAAGATTATACCTAGGGCTGTGCGATATGACGATATGTATTGTGTGATGAGAAAAAAATGTCTATCTTTTCATATTATGTTCTATTGTTTATATTGTTGTGACGCAAATCACACTCTTTACGGCAATATTTACGTACCAACTATTTATTCATTGAATTAAAATGTGCTATATCAGGATAGGTACAGTTAACAGGATATGAAATGACCTATATCAGGATATGATATTTTGGTCATATTGCCCAGCTCTTATTATACCAGTGAATTTAAAAAAAAAAAGAAAAGAAAATCGGCAGTCAGCCCAGTGGATGTGAGCAGATATTGATCAGTGACGGTGGCAAATTACCATGCATTATGGCGGCCACAAACCTGGTTGCCAAAAAAGATGTGTTGTGGAGAATGGCTCGATCACTCAATAAAGAGAGCATTGTTAGGTTACGAAATAAGGTAATCAAATAATACAATCAGAAGTACAATGCATCACATTTCTGAGAGAGAGAGTGTATATCACCTAGCAATTTCCTTTTTTCTTGCTGGTGAGTTGGCACTCAGCCAGTTCTTAAATGCTCTTGTACAGGATCAAAATACCTATAGCTAATCCTAACAGTCAGTTGACAACCCTCAGATAGAAACAAGGGTCAAGAGTTCAACTGGGAGCCTAGGACGAGTATTTCTCCTCAACCATATATGCCAGAATGATAACACAGGTGTTGACCAAAGCGGCATTGGATAACAAAGTGACATTGTTATCACAGTGAATTGAAGAGCAAACAACACTATCCTCTCCTCTCAAATCAACAAATTAAAGAGACATAGAAATCTACATAACTATAATTTGTCCCACCACTGGCTAAGACAAAAGTACAACAACATAAACTGTTAAACAAAGCTAAATAACTTGCATACAGTCAACTATCTCATTTTACACAGCAAGGAGCTAAGTTTAAAATAGACACAACGTGAAGGTGTTTGGAACAGGTGTGGAATAACAAACTTACACTGAGCACTTAGTATAAGAACATTTGTAACATGTATAATATGAACAAGAAATACATAAATTTATAACCACTGTTTAAATCTCTCTCACAGGTGCCACTTCGCTCATTTGGCTTTTTTGGCTTTTTGTAATTCCAATGTCTGTGGCTATTGTCAATCTTGAAAAAGCTCGATGTAGTTTACAGTGTGGCATGCAGATTTTGTCCAGCCTGGCCATCCCAAATTGGTGTGTGTGGTAGTCTCAGGGTTTCCATTATTGGTGCTGGTCCATGTGTCCTACATATTATCTGTATTTATTGAGGTTAAAAACAATTGATTTGCAGGCTTTATAAAGAATGGCATCATCATGGCATGTAGATTCATAATGTCTTTTACTGAAAAGTAGGGTACTTTTGCTGATACATTATATTCCAAAGAAAACAAGTCGCGTCAATAGACTCACGTGCATAATGCTATTTTAAAATTAAATAAATAAATATTACGCTAGCCTACATTCGTAAACAACACATGAATACAAAGAATTTCCTTCAGCGTTAGGCCTATATATTCTCAGATAAAATAAAAGAGAATTAAAACTATTTGCAAACAAACAAACATCGTGAATCATGATGTTGCGTTGGTCGAGGCCTCAGTGGTCAATGACTGTCAGTCGTTGGCAATGGACGATGCCCAACTCTAGCCTGCTTGTGTTCAGACAGCATTTAACATTTGACAAGTTTGGCTTTTATTAAATGAAAAAGCATTTTTAAAGGAAAACATGTCCCATATTTGAACAAAAACATCTTAAAGATGTGTTTTAAGACTTAAAAATACTCTGCTTTTTTACTTTTTACTATTTGTGCCTGATATTGTGTTTCCACAAACTTATTTCTTTCTGTAGATATTTTCAAATACATCCACATCTACATCTTTCAAATACAAATTACATCTATGACCCTATACCATCTTCCTCATTGAAAAATCCGGAATCTAGGAATATGCAAATATTGTTCATTTCAAAAGTTTAACTACTGGACACAAGCTGTCTCCAACTTCACTGTAAAGTCTGTTCTCAATGTACGGGCACTGGAGGCTTTAGGTTTCCACATCACACTTGTATAAGCTGCATACTGGACCATGATTGGCTTTAAACTAGGTGTGATGTCACAAATCCTGTTCATATGTAAACATGTTTAACTGAGATTTAAGGTGAACTTGGGAGAAACTTTCCTCCTTCAGTGGATGAATGTGAAAACAAACTCTGCAGATACAGTACCTACAACAACTGAGCAACCCCCATCCACTCATGAAGACTATATTATGTGTTTAAAGACTTGGAGAAAAAAACGTGCAAGTGGACTTTGAATTGGGATTGTTTTTTTAAACTACTGTTCTAAGATCAAGGATGAATGCAAGTTATTGAAAAAAAATATTATTTTGTGTTGATATTATATTAGCATCAGTATGAAAACATTTCAAACCACGTCATAGGACTGTTTCTATACATGTGTGACAGTGTGCATACTGGCTCTCCACAGGCCCAGCAGCTGACAGCATCCATAACAAGTGCTTCCAAGCTGCAGTCCCAGAGGCATGAGGTCTACCTGCTGAAGGACGGAGAGAGAAATGGGTACATCTCATATCCTGTCTTCAGCTTTCACTCACTATACACACATACATTTTCCACTGTTTGTCTCTGAACTGACAGAGCTGGTACTCTTCAGCTGGACCTGCTCACCTCATCACTGAGTCATACTGTGGTCACATTGCATGCACTGTGGTGTTGAGACATATGAGACACTGTCTTTTATGGTCATGGCAGCAGCTCACCTCAAATCAGCCAAATGGAAAAGTAGATTAATACTTTTGATGTGAAAAGTTACTCAGAGCACAGTCTTACTCATTGCATTTCAAACCCCCACCCCCCCACCCCTCCACCCCCTGCCCAACTAAACTGCTGTCTCTCCTTTCTCCTACATACAGAGGACGTGGTGTAGTTGTGGGATTTCTCAAGGTCGGTTACAAGAAGTTATTTCTGCTTGTGAGTTACCTATTTTCTTTAATTCTCTTAATTTCTTTTTCTAATGTCTGTTTTCTGAGCTCAGCGGCTATTCCAGACACCTCACTGTCTGTGTATTTGAACTTCCTTTATCAGCTGTTGAGGCATGCTTTTTGGGTTTTTTCTGCAGGACAGACAAGGTGTGCACATAGAGGCAGAGCCGCTGTGTGTTTTGGATTTTTACATAGCAGAGAACTTGCAGCGACATGGCTACGGGCTGGAGCTGTTTGATTTCATGTTGCAGGTGAAGCATTCCTCTCTCTGGACCAAATTACTAGAAACCAGACTCAGTGTTGTGGAGGGTGTAATCAGTCACCTTTCCAGTCTGTGTGTGAGAAGTTTGTGGGCTTGAATGCTTTCAGAGACAAATCTTATGATGAAACAAAGTTATGAAGCATATTGCTGTGACTTCACAGATCTTTTGCCTCAGTGAGTTGCAGAATGAATCTGGTATTTCCCTACTGTACATTCCCACATGAAAGTTTTCTTTTAATGATATCTTCATTTATGGCCTGACTGATACTGGATTTTTTGAGGCCAATACTTATATCAATATTTGAGTTTAAAAAATGTGATTACAACACCAGTATTCTCACTTTTTTTGAACATACCATACATAATACAATACATACCATAAACCTAAATCTTTTATATCTACTTTTTAAAGAATTATGACCCAGATATGTACAGTACTGAGTGGAACACTTTACTGTTGAAAAATAAACTCAGTGCCCCTGGGTGGACAGAATATGTAATGTTTCAAAATTACTGCAAAACGTAACTTTGGCATTTCCGTACTGCTTATCAGCCAACATACTATATACACTAATTCTGATACATCTGTAGGAAGCTATTTTTAATTATTTCTACTTATTTTCTGACAAATTCAGATTTTAATTATATAGAAACTTCATCAATTTGGCATAGCAGTTGGCTCTAAATAATAATTTCCCTAAAGGGCTCAGTATACTTTACCACTGCAAAGTGTTGCTCGACCACCTCAAAACACCAAAGTGTTAGTACATGTTCTGAATGGCTATACTTGAAGGCAGGTTGAAAAGCCTGCCATCATAGAGAGGAATGAGATACTGAATTGCTCAAATGGGGATAACACCATAAATTTTACACAGTTTCTACCTGAAGATATTCATAGTGTTGCACTCGTTTGTACATATAAAAACTGACAGAAGTAGTTGTGTGAAGAAGAAAAAACCTGCCAACTTTCACACCTCAACACATCTGGCTGATCACTGCCTGAAGACAGCAGGACTGATGGAAAGTTGTTTACATCGGGGTTTGGGTGTGTAGTGGCGGTCCATTTCATGCAGTGATTGTCCAGGTGGAGGTGTGAAAGTTGGTGGGAACTTCTCGGTCAAGCTCTCTTTTTCATTTTTCATATTAGTGCTTCTGTCACTTTTGTGTATACAAAAGAAGTTTAATGAATGCCTTCTTGGAGAGACTGCCTGAAACTGTGCACTTGTATAATGCATTGCGTTGTGACTACAGATACTCAAAAGAGACAGAGGGTAGTTTATCCACCAAATAGTGTCCTCATGAATTTGTCAATGGAACAAAAGCAGTAGTGTCCATGGCACATGCTACTTTCTGCTAACAATTCCACATTGTAATGTGTGCATATGAAATAGAGACGGGTGACAAAATAAAGGAAAAACTGGTACAGGTCTGAAAGCTTGACCCCTACAGTGAGGGGATCTGGTGGATCTTTTATGCTTTGGGGAGCATTTTGCTGGCATGGTTTGGGTCCACTTGTCCCCTTAGAGGGAAGGGTCCCTGCAAATCAATACAAAGTTGTTCTGAGTCATCACCTTTATCCTTTGATGAAACATTTCTATCCTGATAAGAGTGGTCTCCTCCAGAATGACAATGCCCTGATTCATAGGGTACGAGAGGTCACTGAATGGTTTGATGAGTATGAAGATGATGTGAATTATATGCTATTGCCTTCGTTGTCACCAGATCTCCACCCAATTGAACACCTATGGGAGTTTTTGGACTGATGTGTTAGACAGCACTCTCCACCACCATCATCAAAACACCAAATGAGGGAATATCTTTTTGAAGAATGGTGTTCCTCAGCCTTGGCATTGATTCTACTAGTCTCTGGAACTCTTCTGGAGGGATGAAGACAGTTCTTCAAAAAGATATTCCCTCATTTGGTGTTTTAATGATGGAACAGAACAACTTTGTATTGATTTGCAGTGACCCTTACCCTTAAGGGGACAAGTGGACCCAAACCATGCCAGCAAAATGTCCCCCAAAGCAGAACAGAGCCACCAGATCCCCTCACTGTGGAGGTCAAGCATTCAGGCCTGTACCAGTTTTTCCTTAAATTTGTCACCCGTATATGAAAATTGTGTGACTCTACTCCTGTCAGTGAAGATGCAAAATGATAAGCATCCAAAATCTTAATTTACTGCTCAATATTGAGTAAACTGCTTATATAGAGAGTAGTGAACAGTGAATGAGAAAGTATTTTCAGACACAGATTCGTTGGGAGGCATTGGGATGCATCTGGGGTCTGTCCTGCCTTCAAATGTGGCCATTCAGAAAAGGTAGAAACATCTTTTCTTTTAAAGGTGATTGGACATGTTGTATGAACTACTTCATCTGGAGCATGCTGAGGCCTTGAAACTTCTTAGTTGACCTTTCTCCTCAGTTCATGTCCATGCTCATGTTTCTTTTAATAAATAACTCGATATATGTAACACTGGTGTTCATTTTTTGTTCTGATGATTTAACAGGGATAGTTTCATGTCCATCAAAGTCTTGAAAGTGCACCAAAAGCTGAAATTGTCAGAACTTATACTTGTGAAAGCCTGGGCACCCAAAATAACTATCAAAAACTGGAATGATGTAATACCAGCAAACTGCCATCAGTGCTGATGGTGGCAGTTCATTGCTATGGTTATCAGTGACTACTTGTTTTCTCTTTCTCTACTGTAGCACAAGAATTTAAAGCCGGTGCTGATGGCTTATGACAGGCCCTCGCCCAAATTCCTGTCTTTCCTGGCAAAGCAATACTGCCTGACACAAAGTGTTCCTCAGGTACAGTATGCACTTTACTATCACAGTATCAGTGTATTATAAAGTGTTAGTTCTCTCCTATCTACTGCGTGCTGTACTAAAACAAACCGGTCTGACTTCCAGTTCAACAAATGATATCTCTAAATTATTAGCTTTCCACCCAAAGAAAATGACATCTGCTTTAATCAGACAGTGTGAAAATATTTTCTTTCATTTGATTTTCAGTATGATTGCTCCACTTTTTATGGTTATATTTAGACACTGCCTCCTTCCACTGTCAGTTTTTGAAGTTTTTTAAGGCTTTGGTTTCATTATTCGGTATTATGCATGAAGAATCACTTTTAGTGCAGGGTTGGAGAATGATTGCATTTCTCCATTCCTTCTCTTTGAATTCTGAGTAGTAAGACCTTCAGTTGAGCTCATGTATTACTATATTACTTCCATATTATACACATGTAGTTGAGAATTTTCTCTTGGCATTAAATCTGATGTCAAAGTCATATTTGATCAGATGTCATGTTTAGAGCGTATTCTGAACTACTGCTTATGAACAGCATTGCACAGAGGAAATATATCCAAATCATCTAAATAAATACAAGGATTGACTCTTATTTACAATTTTTAAACAAGGATGAAAGTAGCATACCACCCTGCTTAAACCAATACTGACATGAAAAGATTAAATTACAGAACTACCCTCTCTAACCTGCATGCTGTGATAGGCATACAAGTGCACAAGGATCCTTAGATACTCCTTTAAAACTTATTTTATGAAAACGTTTTCATAATTGGTTTGATCAAAAGCCTTAGAGGCATCTAAGAAACACATGAACTTGATGGAATTGTGATATAACTGGCAATGGTTTCCTTTAGCAAACAATTCTAACTTGTCTATCAGAATCTCTGAATCACCTAGGAAGGGATACTATCTATGGCATTATACCTATGATTACCACTACTAATCTTTTAATCATTCTATGACAGGATAACAGGACTAACGATTCAAGTAGAAGGCCATGAAGTAGAAAGCCAGTAAAACAAGTGGCGGGAAGATAGAGGTGTTGACAGGTCACATCATTTCTAGATAAGCTGAACTCCTCATACTTGCTCGTCTAGCTTGCTGTAGGCGGTTAAAGCTACAATAGACATGTTTTTTCATGAGGTGGCAAAGTCTCACCCTTCTCCTTACATGGTCAACACTGGCTGCCAGCACTTGTTGCGTTATTGTGAATACAAAGCAGTACCACTAAAACAGAAAAATTACATCACAACCTAGTGGTGAAAATGTGGGTTTTTTGTGGGCTATGGTGTCATCCCTTTGCATCATGAATAGTTGTTAAGTAGAGCATCAACACAAACATAAGACCATAAGACACGACGGTATTAGCGATCCTGTGGATGAGGATCAAAGTTCATTCTTGACCTTGAAAAAAGCAGTTGACTGGAGTTTTTTACCACTACTGTAGTGGTGCTAAGTACCAATGTTTTATGAGGGGCTCCTCATTTTGTTTGTATCTTGTGCTTTACAAGGAACATGTGGCGATGCGATACATATTCCTCCCCAAAGTTTCATGCTATTAAGTTGTGAAGTTGCTTATTATTTCTTGAGAACAGCATATATATCTATCTATTGACAGACATATAAATTAATAAATTAAATGGTTTAAATCCAGACAGAAACTTCACTAGTGAGACTAAACTGAAGTTGAACCCTAGAGGCAGTATACGGTCTTCCATTGGTTGATTCTGCTGCTTATCAAATGTGTCTGCACTCCTGTTGGCTAGTTTTACTACTCCCGACTCTGTTTTTCTTTCGCTGTACACCCTTGATCTTCTCTCTCGGGCAGTGTAACTGAGCAAGGTGCGTGCCTTTGTCCCATTCAGCCAGTCAGAGCCCAGAAGCCCCACCCCGCTATGATGTGAGGGTCTTTAAATCAAATAGCCCCCATTTCACTCAGACATGGAGTTGATATGCTCACTGTTCTCTTCTCTATTAAAAGTTTATTAATATTAAACGTTGCATGTCCACATTGCAACAAATTTGACACTGCACGTCCTTGGGTCCCCAGCAGTACAGCTGCCGAGTGTGAAGTTGATCAGAAGAATGGTTCTTAAGATATGCAAAGGAAACACATACAGACAAACAGACAGACAGGTTGCCTGCTTTTTAGTTAGTCATATTTAGCTTCTACCCCAAAGTTTTTATGTACATAGTCTTGTACCTTGGACTTTTCATCAAAGGTCCAGATATTTTTTAACACTGTTGATCTTTTCCACTGATAGTTTAACTGGAAGAGTTTAATGTTGATCAAGCAGTAGAAGTGCTCCAACTGTGAGTCACATAATGTTGTTGATGGGGGGAAAATGAATGGGATTTTTACTTCTAGAACCAGGAGTGCCTGAAATAGCTCCTCCCACTTTGCAACTGTAATCCATTGATCGAAGGATGGCGTCACTAACATGACAAAAAACATAGCGGGCAGAAGAAGAAGATGACTAGCTAGCCAGCATGTAGTAAACAATGGAGGTTTCAGGGGTAGGATATCCTAAATGCAGAGTTGAGCTGAGGGTAGAGCAAGAGGAAGGTTTTTTTCATCATGAGAGGAATTTTCATCATGCACTCCTTGTATCCATCTGACCAGAGTGCTAACAAGTGCTTGAAAGCTTTGACAGCTAGTAAGTGAACCTTTTGAGCTTAAACAATTTAGGTTAAATATACTGTTACCAAAGGTCAACAATGGACTTCCATCCTCGGGTGGACCAGATTGACTTGTGGGTCACATGAGAATGAGGAACGCTCAGGTAAGGGAACTGGCATGTACCCAGTGTCTCTGCATGATAGAGTGTAATTTTTCTGTTGTGGTTCCTTGCACAAGGAATCTCACTACTACCCACACCTGTATAAAAAGCCCAGTGAACTGTAAACTCTGCAAAACACCCTCACTTCACTAAAAAGCCAGGGGGAGATAGGAATGAACACAGACACAAACTGATTATCTAATCTAATAATCTAGTAGGTTTTTATGTCTATGAATATCTTTATTCAAGCTTTACATTTTGTCACATCTGTCAAGTTTTATCATACAGTAAGTATCAGTAATTGTAGTTATCTTTTTATTCTTCCAGGTCAATAACTTTGTGGTGTTTGAGGGCTTCTTCCTCAACAGATCAGGTAACATTTTCACTCTGATCCCATTGCTTTGTCTTTACTTATCTTAGTTTCGGAAAAGAATGCTGCAGAACAGAACAACCATATACTTTTGTGAATATGTTATCAAGTTCAGTTACGTAATATTTTGCATGCCACAGCTTTAAAGTGAACTTTTGCTTTTGGCATCACAACAAACTCATCTTCATCTTTGTTGAATATGTATATGTGGAAGAAAAAACACACCATCATTAGCGAGATGTAAGTTTGAAAAACAGGCACTCGACCCAAGAGTGCTGATCTGCTTTTATTCCAGTTCCAAAATCTTTTGTTTCACCAAACTCTCCCAGGCTCGCCTCCCTCCCCTCTGATGGATCAGGGGATGTACGGCTTTTTGTAAGGACTTTTCAATCTCTTTTCTTTTCTCATATGTCCCCAGCATCGTATCCCCCTTCCTTTGTCCCTTTTATTAGGTTCATATTATATTTATAATGCTCTTTGTCTCACTTCTTGTACCTTACTTTCTCACAGTTTTTTGCCAGTTTCAGTTCCTCTTTGCCATCACTTGTATTTATTTACCTATAAAAGTATAATATATGGCATGTATTGTATCATGTCATATATTGGACACTTTGTCCCAGTCAGAATATTATGATATCCACAGATAGCCACAACCTGTAGAACACCACAGACCCCTACAGACAACTTGACTGAGGAATATCTGCCTGATTCCTGACCCTCTGATGTCTCTCAATGTCTGTCAGTTGTATAAAGCCAATTAAAGGTGCCTTGTGTGACATTCTTCCTTCAATTAACCACATTAATGTATTACTGTGAACAATAAGACCATTGTTAAAAAGATTGGTGCCTCATATCCATACCAGCCTCTACACTGCATTTTTACAGAATGAAAAAGAAAGGGATGCCATTCTTCCAGCAAAGAGCAGAAAGGTGTAGCACCTGCCCGACAGGTATAAGTCACACCCCTCCAGCAGTCCACACCATTAAACTTCTTTGTGTGGAAAAGAATGAAAGAACAAGTTTTATTCTTGCAGCGATTGTTTGCCCATTAGCCAGCTAGCTTGAGTTTTAGCTACATTAGCCAGTGCAAGACTGGTAATCTGGTACTTTTAGTTTTATCTTATATGTGGAAAGGACCAGTGTTGGGCAGGTTCCTTGAAAAATGTAATTAATTACTCATTAGTTAGTACTCACACTGTACTTATATACTTACTTAACTATTACTTAACTATCCATCCATTCATCCATCCATCCATTTTCTTTACCGCTTATCCTCTAGAGGGTCACGGGGGAGCTGGAGCCAATCTCAGCTGACATTGGGTGAGGGTGGGGTACACCCTGGACAGGTCGCCACTCAATCATAGGACTAACATATAGTATAGAGTATTACTAAACTACTACTTACTAATTATTTGATGGAGGATTTGATGGTTTATGACTCAAGAAACTAGATCTGACATGACAAAAAACTCTCATTTACTCTTTATATTGACACTTTTCTGTCACCATAGGCTAAATGAAGATGTCTTATACCTGGTGGGCATCTTTTATACTTCTACAATGCTCCTTAGTTATGATGAATGGGTTTTGTAGTGATTCTACAAGAAAAATTCAGAAAAAAATGAGCCAAAGCATTTTGAGATCTGGCAATGAGAGGTGGTGGAGAGCATGAAAAGCTAACAAGTTTATCTTCAACATATGGATGGTAGGGACAGGGCAATTGTGGACACTGAGGCTACCAATAATCTTAACCAGGGTTTCATGTAAGTAAAGGCATATCAGTAAACTTTAAAAAAAAAAAATGCTTAAACACGGCGACTTTAAACTAAAAATCTACTTCAGAACTAAATCTGAAGATTTAATTATGGTTATCTTAGATTGCTCAAGTAATTGTGAACATGAACAACTTTTTCCATGGTTGAATATTAAAAGACACTTTTAGACACTTTGGTTTGGGGAGATACTTGCTCCAGCTTAGTGCAAATCTACAAGCTGTTGAAGATCTCAGGACCAATTTGTGAATTCTGTTTTACAGTGGATCCTCCCTTTTAGCTTTCATTACCAGTATTCTGGCCTTCACCACAAGATCATATATTACTGGCAGAGTAAATTTAACTTATAAAGGACATGCATGAGTATGTAGGGCTGCATTGTAGGGGAGGGAGGGAGGGATGACTTTTAGCCTTACAAGAGATCATGTTCTCTTTTTGGTCTGGCTTTGAGTGTGTTCTCCTTCACAGTGGCCCAATTGAGAAAGGTTCCCCTAAGAAAGCCGGACGGAGAGATCAAACCCTACTCTTTAATGGAGAGAGAAGGTAAACATTCCTTTTACTTTGCCATACACATAAAAAATATGTAATATCTTAAGAAGTACACGTTGAAGTCATTCTAGTAAGTTAGCTGTTCAGTTTTACCCATTTATCTGGAGTGTTTGAGTATTTGATGCAGTGTTTGAATAATGAGGAAATGGTGACGAGGAATAATGAGGAAACATTGCTGAAATAGTGTTTCAACAATGTTAACTATCAAGGACAATGTGCAAGAAATGGATGGATTCACATTAGTTAATGATATATAATCGGTAAAAGCATATAGTATGAATCAATTAAAATAAAGAAATATAGCCACAAGTGGCAATGATCAGGGTCCAAGCAGATTGTTTCTTTAATTTTTTAATATTTTTCTTTAATATTTAATTGACAAGAAGCAAAACTCTTGATTTTGTGGTCATCACTATATGCTGATGCTCTGTTGAAACATTTGATTTAACTTTTGACCTTCAGTGAAGACATGTTTGTACTACATTTGTATCGAATTCTTATTTCATTCAAGATCAAGTCCAGTAATTTATACATAAATACTATGTGAGAAAAGTCAAAACTTATCCTGGAAAATGCAAAGATTCAGACCATGTGCAGGATGGCAAAAGTGTGATTTGAACTCTTAACCTTTTCATCGAAAGACAACCATCTTACCACTCAACTACTGAGCAAATCAGATCACCATTGTGTGTGTACAAGCATGAAAAATACCTCGGGAGATGCCAAGGAGTTTTTGATGGGATGAATTATGAATTTAATGAAGTTCTGTTTACTTGAGTTGAATATATACTTTTTGTAGCATTTTACACATATTGGATATTTGTCACGGGAGAATGGGAATTTGAGTTTGGAAATTGCAAAAGTAGCACAGGATGTGGCATGGCAACTTTTGAACCACAAGAGTCCACAATAGATGGACAGAAACAGGAGTATGCATACACCTTGGTGCCAGGCTGGAACAGGTGACCTTACTGTCCCAGGCATGTGTTTAGACCACTAGACCATCAGGATAACACAGCTGTCAATGACAGCAGTTGACACTAAACATCAACTTATTTCTGCATACAATCAGTAAAGTACTACATTGAAGTCAATGAGAGTGAATAACTTAATGACTCTAAAACACTTAACCATAATGAAATATTTTGCTGGTGAGCAGTATGTCATAGTGATTTTGTAAAATGGTGAGTTATTATAGCGTTGTATGCCTTTAAGTGCCCAGTGTACAGCAGAGGGTCTCCCCAAGCATTGAACCTTAATCCCTGGACTATCAGTTCTGCTGATGATTGTGCTGTCTTTTGTTTTCACAACCTCAAAGTTTAATACAATGGTGCTCTATAGGAATTGATGCAGCTGAAGTTAAAATATTCACCAAAATTACACATTCACAGATAAATAGCTGAAAGTCTAATCACATGATTATCAAATTTCTAAAATGACATTTGTTGTGAACTCAAGAAAAAAAATATAATAATCATGTTAGTCAGCTAGGTCAGTAATGAGTACAGTGTGTGGATGAATGAAGTGTGTGTGATATGTGCAAACAAAACACAAAACCCTAACCCATCTAGCTGGTGGAGGCCTTGGAGGAAGAAAAGAGAAAGAGGTTAATAAGGAGGCCACCCAAATAGGCTGAGGCCTAAATTAACCAGATCCAGGTAGTTTCCTGACGCCCTCTCCAACCTCATCCACTGGCTCCTGAACCAGGAAGCTGAACCAACCTCACAAGCAGAAGAAAGAGAGGGACCTCACAAAACTTAAAAAATTCACAACAATTTAACTGTTGGGGATACAGTTCTGAAAGCTTTTCAAGAGTGTACTGTCAAATATTTTGGTGAAATTTGTTTAACAATTAGATGAAATAGAAAAAAGATCGAAAAATGTTTCACCTATCTGAACATCATTTGAAACACTTGATATCTAGCATCCAAAGAATGCCTGTGTCAATTTTAGTAGCATATGAATGAAGACTTATATAGATGTTAATATGTAGATGTACATATAGATGTTAATTGATTTTACATAAATCTGAAAAATATAGACAGACTTCTAAATTGACCCTAGGTTCGAGTGAGGCAAATGTTTGGTCTTACGGTTTTTATTTCACAAGCACTTAATGGAGAAAAATAATGAGAGAAGAATGAGAAAAATGAGAACAAAAACATGGGGCCTCCCTAACAAATAGATATCTAAAGCCCTAAAGTATACAGTACCAGTCAAACATTTGGATACACTTTCTCATTCAAGGAATGGTAAGGTGTGTCCAAACTTTAATATATAATATGTTCTGTCATATTTGTGTTTTGATTAGGTGATTCATAAGTCTTCTACCAGGTGATAGCAACAGCACTGTGTTATATTTAGGCGTCCTCTGCTTACATAGAGACTAGAAAGGTGCTATACAAGTACAGTCCATTTACCCTTTACCATTTGCCTCTTTTACTATTGACAATATAAATGAAAGAGGTTGTCAGTTACATTACAATAACTGCATAGAGCCTTGCATCACAAAAACATCTCTGCAGCATCTTATGAGATTTTTCAGGGTATAGAGGTCAGCCTAGATCTAACTAAACAAAGGTCTGTCTCAAAACAAAATTGCATATGTAGGAAAAAAATAAATCAGTAATTACAGACAGACATATTTGCGTATTACAAACCCAAACTCCTATAAATGTTCAAATTAAATACAGTGATTACTGGTGAAGGTATTAACTGGGTACAGCAATAATTTAAAAAAACAGAGTGAACTTTTTTTTTCTCCACCTGTTTGTATGACATATTCTCCATAGTAAGGCCTAGATCTTAGTGAAAGATGCAGTGCTTTACCACACATGGCTTCAGCCACAATCACAGCAACAGCAGCAGCCACTCATAACACAAGTATAGAGAACTACGTTACCTACCCTCCACAAGTCATCTTAACATTAGCTGCAATTATACAGACTTGTGGTTGAGCAGCCACAGCAAAGGGAGTATCCACTCACACCATGTTGACAATATTATGTCATACATCCACAACATTGTATTTTATTTATTTATCAGGACAGTGTACAGTTTTTAACATAAATGATGCACTACACCAGAGTTAGCTCAAGGCTAATTTACATCTGCAGTCCCCCACAATCAAAACATACAACAGCACAACAACAAACAGTACAAAGCAAAAAAACACACAGAACACATTATACAAAACACAAAATACAAAGCTACACACAATAGCACATCACATACACCCACAATGTCAACTACAAATTAATAATGTAAACTTGTCAAATTAAAAGGAATACTACATGCACTAATGAGAAGACCATAGATGAAATTTAGATTCACTGGTTACAGAGCTGAGTGGTTTTTAGCACATTTTTTAATTTGGTTTTGAATGTATTGATAGAACTGCAGCTCTTCATATCATCCGGTAGGGCATTCCACTGAGTTGTGGCTTTCACACAGAAAGCTGACTGCCCAAATGCAGTGCAACAAAATGGTATGGTACAATCTTGTATAGAGGATATTCTGGAGGATCTAATAGAACTTACTGAATGAGTGTACACAAAGTCATGTAGTGGAGGAGGGGCCAAACCATTTAAAATTTTATAAACTAGACACAAATTTGAGAATAATCTAATATTCTCAAAGCTCAGTAAATTGTATTTCCTAAGTACCCTACAGTGATGGAAATTCATTGGCTTTTTGTCCAGATTTTTTAGAGTTAGCTTGTATAAGGACTCAAGAGGTTTTATGGCTGTTCCTCCAGCCTGCCCCCAACATGTGATGCAATAAGACATATGAGAAAGAATCATAGCATGCATAAATGTCTTGGCTGCGTCCAAAGAGAGACAGTTTCTATTATGTCTAAAATTTGCTAAGTTGTACTAAATTTTAACCGTTTTTTCAACATGTTTCTTAAAGTTCAAATTTGGATCCAGTGTCACATCAAGATATTTAAAATCAGTAACTATATCAATCTTTTCACCTTGATGAGAATATCAGTGTTAGGAGGTTGTACCATGGTTTTAGAGAAAAACATACCTTTTGTCTTGTTTACATTTAGACTCAGACATGATTGATCAACCCAATTTGTGATCCTTTCCAATGCAATTGTGTGCTTAGCAGCAACTAACTCAGCTGTTTTTGCATGTGTGTACACAATGGTGTCATCTGCATACATTTGTAGTTCTACATCATGACACTGTTAAGGGAGATCATTAATATATGGGCTAAACAATAGGGGACCTAACACTGACCCTTGTGGAACACCCATTGTGCACTTCATGTGACTGGACAGTGCGTCACAAACTTAAACACATTGTATCCTATCAGATGAATATGAAGACATCCATGCCAGTGCTCTAGATGAGAAGTTAAATTTAGAGAGTCATCTGTCATTTGTGCTATGTGATAATTATCCTTGATTGTGTTGCATTATGGTAAGTGTTGGATCCACTCATACTAGAACTAGTATGATTGATTTGATGGTAGTCACTGCTCAGTTCAAGTCTCAATTTAGTGAACTATTTTTCCACTACAGTGGTACGTCAGGAGCAGATGGTTCCTCCCTGGCCGTTTGCCCCTCCTCACTCCCCCCAGCGGTCGGTATTCTCCCAGTACTCCCACTCTCTCAGCGTGGGATCCTCCCCCACCAGAGCACCCCTTCAAGCCGCCCCAGCATCTGCCCCTGGGGGCAACAGGGACCAGAGCCCACAGTCCCCTCTCATCGAGCGCTGCAGGGCAAGACGCAGCAGGTAAGAAACAACACGCATGTAGGCTGTCGTACCTCATTTAAACGTGATCTGTGACTGGACAAGTCATCTTTGAAAAGAATTCTCATGGAACTGCAGGATGTAAATGCACATTTTACACAACTGTTGTCTCTCCAGTTCCAAAGGATGTCACTACAGGGTGGATACCATATGCATTCACAGTTGGCTGAGGCAGTGTCACCCATAATAGACAGTGTGTGAGCTTAAATCAGTGTAATTGTCCCACAGCATTCCTACTTCCATATAATTATTGTATTGTTTTAATGACCCTGCACATCCCCACAGGTGTTTTACATTATTTTGGCTGATTAGACCTCTGCTCAGGTTGAAGTTGGATGGAGCTATGCTTGGATGTACTGTATGTGAGATCGCCAGGTTTGTTTGACTAATAAAAATGATAAAGGTGTTATTTGTTCCACCCTAACAGGTGGCACAGAGCTAGCCAGAGAGATTTAAATCAAGCACAGTTTGAACCCACCCACACAGACCTGAGAAGAGGTCTAATGAATCAGAATATGTGAAATCACTTGTGCAGGTGGACCATGAACGTGCAAAACAGCCAAAACTTTTTACTTTCAATCAAGTGTGTCAGCCACTGAGAAATCTTGTTATGAGTGCATTACATCACCATTGGTGTCAGGTGGTCTGGGAAGCATTTAAACTAACCTTGCAGGGCCAGGCTATTCTAAACTAACAGCCCTGTGAGGCTGTACATAGACATGGTGGTGCTTTAAGCTAAATCTTAGTTTCGAGTATTAGCATGCTAACACTTGCTAATAAGAACTGAACACAAAGTACAGGTAAGGCAAATGGGATTGTCAGTAATTTTGTAGGTATATCATAAACCATATTGGATCCAATTCATCCTGCTGGGAAAATGAATGATGACATTTGTAGTTGTTGAGACACTTCACTCTGAACCAAACAGTTTCAACCTACTGTTAGATGAATAGTCAGGGGCTCATCAAATTCATTAGATTTCATACTCAAAATTTCATGGCAAACCATCCTTTGGTTGTTGAGATATTTCAGTTTGGCCAAAAATGGTGATCCAACTAACCGGCAGTACCATCCAAATGTTGGCTAGGTGGCCACATGGGAGGTTAGTATTTGTCAACCATAGTTTTCCATGGGTGTAACCAGTGTTTAGTCATTAGGGTGGAACCAATGTGATTTCCATCATTTTATGGATGAATAATTTTGTTTGAGCTGCTCACTGCATGTAAAAATGACATTTAAAAAATTCATTAGCAGCATCTCCTCCCAGAAAACTGCGCCTGCTGTAGAGATTTTTTTGGGGGGACTATTTCTTTGGAAGACAGTAGATCTCAGTATAACAGCTGGTAGAGGCTGCTAGTCTTCGATGTCTTCTTCTCTATGTTTGTTTATACTGTATCTAACAATATCTCAAATGTATTTTCTTATTAGTTTTTATGTGATCTATTGATTCAAATCACATAATCTGCAACTGCTGACAGCCTCTACGTTTTTTAGAAATTGATATCAATGCCTTTCAGTTTCATTAAAGTTCCTTAATTTTCTTGAGTACGTTACATTACATTCTGACTCTTGTATAATTTCTGGCTATATTAGCCAAAATCCCATTTCATTGTGCACATGTATTTTTAATTTGTAGATGATAGATACACTCAAATAAATATTACTAGATATATTACTAGGTAAACCAAAGAATAATGTATAGTTGGTTCAGGTGTTACTGTCTATAGTGAATAACAAATCAGTAAACAGGGAAAAAATCCTACTATATTCATCATTATTTTTGCCTTAAGGTTTTAAGTGTAGATAGGTGTAGATGTAGTGCACAGACCAGTTTCTAAACCAGGAGATACTTAAAGGTCCCCACCAGACATGTTTTAAGATATATAAAAAAAACTCTGCTTTGAATAATAATTTGTGTCTGATATGGTTTTCCCACAAAGAAGTTCAGTTAACTTGTCAAAAATTATTAAAATTACATGAACACTTTCCTACTCATTAAAAAATCCAGAATCTATGAATATGCAAATATTGTTTATGTCAAATGTTTAACTGCTGGACACTAGATGTCTCCTACTTCATTGTAAAGTTCATTGGCGTATGTGCACTGGCTTCATGTTTACACATCACACTTGTGTAGGTTGCATACTGGACCACAATTGGCTCCAAACTTGTTGTGATGTCACAAATCATGCTGTAGGTACAAGCCTTAAACTCAGATTTAAGGTGAGCACAGAGAAACGTTCCACTTTCGGCAGATCATAACAGCTTTCTAATGTCAAACTCTGCACATACATCACTGCACAGTTAAGCTCAAACATCACAGTCAGGTGACTGTAAGAAAAACACATTTTAGACTTTGAGGGGGACTTTAACATTTGTGAACAAGGCACAAAATGATATATTGGCCATGGTCCCAGGCTGGGTCAGAGTCTGTCTGAGCCTGCCAAGCGTATAAACAAACATATTAAACCACCAAGGAATGATATATAGGCCTCTTTGTCATCCCAAGTCAGTGTGCCTCAGTTTCTCAGTTGAGCTGTAAGCTTTGGACCCCTAGACATGCTTGCATGTCTAGTTATTAATTGATGTTTAACTGCTAAATGTCACACTTTTATTACCAGTTGTTAATGAGGTGTTGCAGTGACAAAGTGTTTTGTGTAAGCATTGTGCATAGACATCTCCATATCTGTCCGAAACCTTACAGCGTGCAGAAAGGCCTGTGTCAGTGCCAGGTTTACTCAGCTTGGCGGTGGGATGCTACATTCCTCTCATTAGTCACTTATTGTGTCCAGCACAAAGAGGCAGCCCTCACCCACTCCTCCTTATTTGTTCTGCTCCAGCACTGCTTTCTAAACACTGTCT